>NC_057798.1:250190884-250490884 GCF_018294505.1 Triticum aestivum
TTCCTCCAGCCTCCACGGGCTACCGTCGACCTCCTCCAGCCTCCACGTGCTCCTGTTCATCCAGCCTCCACCGCGCGCTACTCCACCGGCTACTTTTTAACCACCCCTCCATGGGCACCCCTCCACCGTCTACTGTTCATCCAGCCCTCCACACCACGGGGTCCTGTTCAACCACCCCTCCACGGCCACCCCGCCACCGTCTACTGTTCATCCAGCCCTCCACACCACGGGTTCCTGTTCATCCAGAGGCAACGCCACCGTTCACTGTTCATCCATCACCCCCCCCGCAACGCTTAGTGTTCATCCAATCGATCGGCTTCAGTTAGCAGCAGTAGCGAAGGAATCGCTCCGTCGGGTTCAGTTAACAGCCATCGATCGATCCCTCGGGTTCAGTAACACGTAGCCTGCAGTGCAATCGCTCGGGTTCAGTTAGAGCCCAATGCCTCGCTCGGCTTCAGTTAGAGCAAACGCCTCGCACACACGCGTGTACATACGAGAGAAACGCGCATCGCTCCGCCCCCTACGTTCCACCGTAACCGGCAACTCCCCGAAATTTTCCTCCCCCTCGCTTCTACCACGGTTTTTTCCGTCATGGACCGCCTAAAGAATGTCATGCAGTTGCGTATCCGGCCCGCCCAGGACAAAAAGCCCATTTTCTGTCATGATTTTTTGTCATAGAAGTAGGAGCCCACCACATCTATGATGATACCGGATTTTGTCACAATTATCGTCATAGAAGTGTCATATGTATGACAGTAAAAAATTTCGTTTGGCCCAAAATGTGACGGATGTGTCTTTTTTTTGTAGTGTTGGCACCCGGATATCTGGCCCCTCTGTTTTCTGTTATGCTTATGCTTTGTTCCTCGTACCTTACCAGGCCCGATGTCCGGCCCCTAGCCCGAATGTCCGGCCTGCGCGTTCACTTACACAACAACGACCATATTTGTGCTCACACTATATATAGCCCTTCTTCCCCACGGGAGAGGGCTAACCATTCACCTTGAAAAAAACCTAGAACACATTTCACTCTCTCTCTCTCTCTCACTTTTCCACCCCAAATCTTAGATCCCCAAGGAATTTGAGAGGTTTTGAGAGAAGTTGTCTGATCAAGTGATAGATCCACTCCTTCCCCTTCTTTGCACCAAAAGAATTCGTAATTTGAGCAAGCCTTGAGCTTTTTCCCTATCGTTCTTAACACTCTTGGAGGTTGGAGACTCCTACCCGCTAGGAGTCTTTTGGAGAGGAATTGACCTTTGTGATTACCCTCGGAAAAGTTTGTGAGGGTTTGGAGACCACCCCAAGGTCTACCATAGTGGTTGAGAATCGCCTTTGTGGTGTTGTCTCAAAGGGAGAATAGGGTGAGCCTTCGTGGCGTTGGTGTGCCTTCGTGGTAACATCCACCTCTCTAACGATGACGTAGCTTCCCTCCAAGGAAGTGAACATCAGCATTCATCCTCGTGTCCTGGAGTTGCGGTTATCCCTAACCCTAACTCTCTACTTGTGGTTACTTGTCTCTTAGCTCTTACTTATATCATATTGTACTTGCTTACTTACATACTTGTGTTACTTGTTTATCTTTTTTAGCCCTTAGCATCACACTTGCAATTGCTAGGGTCACTTTCATTCCGCATTATTGCCTATAATTGCTAAGTAATAATTAAAATTTGTAATTGTACCTATTCACCTCCCCCCTCTAGGTCCATCTCGATCCTTTCAGATGGTCCAAGTGGCTGGTTATTATCATATAGCAGCACCACCTGAAAGCATCATATAGCAGCAGCAACTCATAGCAAATCATAATACAACAGTAGCAGCAGCAGTGTGCAATTCATCATATATCAGCAGTAGCTCATAGCAATTCATCATATAGCAGCAGTAAGAGTAGCTCATAGAAATTCATCATATAGCAGCAGTAGGAGCAGCTCATAGCAATTCATCATATAGAAGAAGCCGGAGCAGCTTATATCAACTCATCTAGGAGCAGCAGCTCATGGAAATTCATCATATAGCAGCAACAACTCATATAAATGCATCATATAGCAGCAGCAGCTCATGGCAATGCATCATATAACAGCAGAAGACGCAGCTCATAGCAATTCATCGTATAGTGGATCAGACTGGAAATTTGGCAAAAAATCAGAGGAGATCCTCACCTTGTTGGATGAGCTCATCCTTCAACAGCACTTCATGGTCATGGCCTGGGAGGAGGGGAGGGGGAATAAGGTGCCTTCTGCCATAGTGTGGCATCAACTTTAGTTGTGCGGTGCCCATCGGAGTAGTGCATTGGACGGACCACAATAGAGCAGCTGCTGGAGACCATGAGAATGAGGGGCGGCGCTAGAGGGAGGAGCAGTCGGGGAGATTTGGCCCAACCCGCCGGCCGTGTAGCCTAGCTGGACAGAGCATCGTCGAAGACCAGGCCAGATGGGACCAATGGCAATGACTCGCTAGACGAACCCTAGCGCTGCAAGTAGGGGATTAGGTAGAGGGAAAGGGGAGAGGAGATGCAAGCGGGCAAGCAGGCAGGTCAATTGCATTTTGAGTGTAATATAGGTAGACAGCAGAATCATTTCACTATTCCCCTTCCCTTCAATTTTTAGTGAGCTTCTACCCGAAACACCCCCCTCCAAAGCGAAACAAGTTAAGCCTAAGCCCATAACTCAAAAATGACTTCTTACCATATTTTATGGCTTATCTTGACAATAAGCTCTGAAAAGGCAGAATAGAACTAGCCCTTAACCTGCAATTCAATTGTGCGTGCAATGATGAATCACTCCTGCCTGCTATAGTGTACATCTAGGCATCATCATACATGGCATAACCTAATACATGTGCATTCCATTGTAGAAACTGGAATATGCGATGTTTATGTTAGATCATACGTTGCACATGATGTTTAAATGCCCCTAAAATCTGTCCAGTCAAGTGATGGTCTTTAAGCCTCCCCCGTTGCTTCTTTTCTTAATACATCTGTTGAATTGCTTGTTTGCATCAGCCAGCCATACCAGAACTATTTGCTTTGATTTCTTGTTGTTCTTGACCTAACACTCTAATAGAGCTTGTCAGCGGTTCAAACACTAAGTGCTGTTGTAGTGGGGGCTTGTCTAACTCATATGTGACATAAAGGTTTGGCTGTACACTAAAGTAGGCTCTCCAAGAGTACCTGGAGATCCAGTTTGAAGGTATGCCTAGTTTTCACATAGTGCACACATAGTAAATGATCATTTCATTGTGTGCAAGTGCAAGACATGTGGCATGTTTCATTATGTGGTGTTGTTTTGTTATAATCTCATCCTTTTGTGTTGTTCACAAATTGGAAAGTATGCATATTTATGAAAGTGCATTATATCGACTAGAGGGGGGGTGAATAGGCGATTTTTATGAATTCTTCACTGAGGAATTTGCCGGTGAGGAAATTCCTTAGCGAAGAACTACTTGCAGCGGAATAAGTACTCAGAAGTAAGCATGATAGAATACACACATAGTCATCATGATGAAATGAAGACAAACACAGAGTACAGAAAGCGTAAACACAGGATAACACAAGATGAAGACAAATAGACTGAAGAAATTGAGAAACTCTTTAGTCAAAGTCCTCAAACACAGATATGAACAATCACTCAACACAGTAATGAAGAAATGAAAGAGTTGAGGAAATAGAACTAGTAAGGTTGGTGAAGACAATGATTTGGTAGACCAGTTCCAACTGCTGTCTCAGTTGTATGTCTGGTTGGAGAGGCTGAGTATTTAAACTCGAGGACACACAGTCCCGGACACCCAGTCGCTGAGCACGCAGCTCAGGACACCAAGTCCTCACCGTATTCTCCTTGAACTAAGGTCACATAGACCTCGTCCAAACACTAGTGATAAGTCTTCAGGCGACTTCCAAACCTTCACAGACTTCGGTCACTCGGCGATCCACAATTCCTCTTGGATGCTCTAGACCATGACGCCTAACCATCTGGAAGAAGCACAGTCTTCAAAGGTAACAAGCGTCGGATCCACGCAGGATCAATCTCTTCAGTGATGCTCAATCACTTTGGGTTTGTAGGTGTTTGGGTTTGGGTTTTTCCTCACTCGATGATTTTCGCTCAAAGTCCTCGGAGGATGGGTTGCTCTCAAATGACAAGTGTTAGTTTCTCTCGGAGCGGCCAACCAGCTAGTGGTTGTAGGGGGCGGCTATTTATAGCCTAGGGAGCAGCCCGACATGATAAGACATAAATGCCCTTCGATGATATGACCGTTAGGTGGATAAGATATTTTGGGACAGCTGGCGCGCAGCACAGCAACTGTCGGAATTTTGACTCTCAAATTACTCAGGGCTATCATGTTCCTCACTATGTAGGCAATCCGCACTGGCGAATTCCTAACTCCTCAGTCAGAACAAATTCCTCAGCGACCAGAAGAACTTCGTCTCTGTCACTGAAGAAAGTGACTGAACTATATGAGATTTCCAATGGCTTCACTCGAATGGATTGGTAGGTGTAGGATTTTGAGTTGAGCATCACATGGAAATTTTTCCTTAGTATTTCCTAGACCCCCTTTAACAGTACGGTGTTTCCTATGACTCAAGAAAGCGAAAAACAAAACTATGAAAACGAAAGTCTTCAAGCTTCATATTCCTTGCATGAATATAAAGTCTTCAAGGACACACCAATTTCTTCACTTTCAAAGTCTTCAGAAAGTCTTCAGGAATACCAAAATCTTCAGTCAAAGATATTCATTTTTAGGGGCGACTTTCTCTGTAAATATCAAACTCCTCATAGACTTATAGACCTATGTACACTCATAAACACATTAGTCCCTTAACCTATAAGTCTTCAATACACCAAAATCACTAAGGGGCACTAGATGCACTTACAATCTCCCCCTTTTTGGTGATTGATGACAATATAGGTTAAGTTTTCAACGGGGACAAACATATGAAGTGTAAGTACTGATATTGTGGAATTTGATTGCAAGATATAGAAGAACTCCCCCTGAAGATGTGCATAGTGAGGAATTTGCTTTTGAAGCAATGCACACTTGAAGAGTTGAATCATGGAGATCTCCCCCTATATCTTGTAATTCATACATGCATTTGACATATAATATGAAGAATTTGAAATGCATGATGAAATATGGTGCATGAAGAAATTCAGCATGCATGCAATAATATTAACGAGGAACAAGCATGCAGAATAACGCATCAAATGTATCAGAGCACAGTGCATCAAAAGTATCAGAGCACCATCGGGTTTAAGATTACAACTCGATCCAATAAAAGTTTCAGGAGAGCGAGAGTTGTAACTTAGCAAAAAAACGCCCATATAATAGACCCGCTTGAAGACTAACTCAGATTTCTCCCACTTTGTCATAGAATGACCAAAAGGATCGAAACTGAGGACTAACGCCCCTGAAGAATATCAAGTTGATGGAGGAGCATCAGCGTTGTTTGGATCGGTTGTCGTAGTAGGGCCTACCCAGTGTCGTCCAAGTCTTCATTTTCATCAGTGTCGCGCGATGAAGAATAGGAGCTGGCCACCAAGGAAGGAACCTTGACCTTCTTGAATTTCTTCGGTGGAGGTGCAGACCAGTCAAATTCTTCCTTGAGACCCATTCTCTTTAGATCTTCTGCACTGTAGACATGAGATAGAACAACCCAGGTATGATTGAAGGTTTCATGGAGGTAGTAGTGGTTTTTCTTCACTGCATTGTGTGTTGAGGTCATGTTGTGAAGAATTGAACCAAACTGACGCTTGACCCATTTATGATTGCGATCAAGAATCTGATGAAGACTGAGGAGTAACTCACGATCAGTCATCACCCTGGGTGCTGTGGCTTGAGGAATTTGCGTGGCACAGGTGTTGGCGGCAGAGTCATGTGTGGCAGAGTCATCATTGGCGGAGTAGGATGCAGCCTTTCGAAATTGACCATCCAATGGACGAATGCCTTCATCTATCACAGCAGTTGCCTTGCCTTTTTCATCAGCTGAGGAAAATGTTCATTTGAGGACTTCAATTGGAGGCAAGTAGCTGCCGTGGTTCAGAGTATCAACCTTGTAATTGAGTGAAGACCTTGTCCTGATGAACCTCATAATCCATGGTGCATAAGGCTTCAGCTCAAACGGTGACATAGCAATATCCACCAGAGTCCTCATGAAGAAATCATGGAAGTTGACGAGAACGCCATGAATGACATTGAAAAGCATATTCTTCATGATGCCAATGACTTCTTCATCATTTGAGTCGTGGCCTTTGATAGGACTCATTGTCTTCGTTAGAATGCGATAGACAGTCCGTGTCACATACGGTAATTCCTTGGCAAGGAATTTGGTTTGAGGGGCTTGCCCGGGCTTCAAGGGCTTCATCAGCACTTGCATGTAATGATATTTAAGCTCAGGTTCGTTGTAGAAGCAACGAGCACCTTCAAGGGGAGGACTGAGCGGGAGGGCACGAAGCAATTCAGTTGCTGGTGCCTTGTAGTGAGTATTTTCTGAAATCCAGTCCAGCACCCATGAGTTCACATCTTCAGAATTTCCTGTGATGTGCAGCGTTGCATAGAATTGAAGAATGAGTTCTTCATTTCAATCACAGATGTTAGTGCAGAAATTCAGCAATCCAGCATCGTGAAGAACACTGAGGACTCGCTCGAAGCCCGACAGAGATTCCATGTCCACATGAGGAATGTGTTCATGATCGAAGACTTTGCCTTTGTTGAATAGCACCGAGGAATATAAATTGGCTTGACGAACAGTCCAGAAACACCTCTTCCTTATGCGAGCAGAATCATAGGGATTGTAGTATGTGAAGAACACATGCTCGTTGAAGAAATCTTCAGCCTTGAAGTTTTGCTTCTTTGAGAATGGATCCTTTGGCTTGGGCAGAGGAGTGTCAGTGAGTTGCATCACAACCTCAGGAATCGCAATCTCCGGTTCTTCAGGCTGAGGAATTTCTGGTTCCTCTTCAGTGGCAGTCTGCATGTTCAAAGGATCAGCAGCAGCTATTTCTTCAGCACTATTGGCTGGAATTTCTTCATGCACAGATGAGGTGGGATGAGTTTCTTCAGAGCCCATTTGAACGGTTGGTGCAGGGGACTGAGGTATTTGTTGTATTGTAGTGTAGAGTGGAGAATTGGTATGTTGACTTTCCCAAAACTCATCATTCATCACAGGCGTAGTGCATCCAGTATCCACGTCTTCAGCTTCAATTTCTTCAACGCCAGCCTCTTCAGCTGTGAACTGAGGCATTGGCAAGGAAGCAATAGGCGTTGAAGGGATCGCATCCACTTCAATTTCTTCATCAATCTGCTCTGACGAAGCAGCAGAATGATTTTCTTCATCAGATCCGCTAGGGACCACATATTCTTCACCAAAAGGAACAAGGTCCTTTGATGGCATGTTGGAAATCGGAACAACATCAATTGGATTTTCAAGTGAGCTGGTCATAGGCTTCATTTTCTTCGGAGCTGAAGAATCTGAAGCAGATGATGCTTTCCTTTTCTTTACTGCAGCTCTCTCTGCAGCCTTGGTCTGCCTCATATCTGATGCAGATGGAAGGGTAGGTGAGGGAGTCCCGGATTAGGGGGTGTCCAGATAGCCGGACTACCATCATCGGCCGAACTATCATCGGCCGGACTATCATCATCGACCGGACTCCAAGACTATGAAGATACAAGATTGAAGACTTCATCCCGTGTCCGGATGGGACTTTCCTTGGTGTGGAAGGCAAGCTTGGCGATACGGATACGTAGATCTCCTACCATTGTAACCGACTCTATGTAACCCTAGCCCTCTCCGGTGTCTATATAAAACGGATGGCTCTAGTCCGTAGGACACAACAACAACCATTACAATCATACCATAGGCTAGCTTCTAGGGTTTAGCCTCCTTGATCTCGTGGTAGATCCACTCTTGTAAACATCCACCATATCAATATCAATCAAGCAGGACGTAGGGTTTTACCTCCATCAAGAGGGCCCGAACCTGGGTAAAACATCTTGTCCCTTGTCTCCTGTTACCATCTGCCTAGACGCACAGTTCGGGACCCCCTACCCAAGATCTGCCGGTTTTGACACCGACATTGGTGCTTTCATTGAGAGTTCCTCTGTGCCATCACCGATAGGAAGGATGCCTCTTCCCGTCTTCAAGGACGGCATCTTCGCCGATGGAGCCTTGGCCGCCGGCCAAACTATCCGGCTGGGAGGTTTTCTTATGACCGCCTGTCCGGCCACCGCTTCAACAATGACCTCTCGTGTCATCGAGAGCAATCTTCACGTCAACTTGGAATTCGCCGAGCAGTTAGATCTAGCAGAGCTCTCGTCTGTAAACGGACTCTTGGATCGGATCGCCGCCCTGGGAGTCGCTACAGACTACAATCGGATTGGGCTTAAAACCGATCTGAGAGAGATTAACTCTCCCCAGGTTACCCACCGCGTCACAGTGGTAGAGGAACATCACGAAGATCCTTATCCCATATTGAAAACTAGTCGTGTCTGGGCTACCGAACCCTCCATGCCGGATTCCTGCGGAGGAGCGGATTCCGACAAGCACTGAACATAAAGTCAGGCATCGGACCGGACTCGTTGGACAACGTTCCACTTTCCAAGCTTCCAAATTCGGAAACTTCTCGGCACTTGAGCCTCGAGATGGGCAGGGTCCCGAACTCAATTAGGCCCGCCCGTCCAGATATATGCGATCTATCTCTAATCCGGCAAGAGCCAGCCGAAACCGTACATCATTACTGGGCCAAATTCCTCCTGGTCATGGACCGGATAAAGAACTGCCGAGAGGAAAACGCAATCTCGATCTTTTGCAACAATTGCACGGACAGGGGAATCTTGAACGCCGTCAGCCATCGTGAAATCACACGTTTCGCCGACTTGGCACCCATAGTGCGAAAGTACTATGCCATAGAAAGTTTCCGGAAAACCGAAGATAGGTTTTGGGATAATCCAGCCCCGAACATAGCCCCAGTCCGCAAAAAAAGGGTGCATTACACTCAGGCACCAAGTACAAGAACCAAAAAACAGAAGCCCCTTAAAGGGAACGGAACTGTACTGGAGGGATGGCTCAGCAAACCCTGTACAATTCACAGTACCAAGGGCGCCACCCCAGCACATAGCCTTCGTGCATGTTGGATATTACGGCAGGTGGCCAAAAGTGGCGAGGAGCTTCTAGCCCCGCGAAACCACACCAACAATACTGGTACGGTATCAACAGTCTTCGAGACTTTCGCATCAAACAATATGCAGAAACGAACGATCCACAGCCTTGCCGAAGTCTACCAAGTAGCAACAACAAATCCTTGGAGAGACGCGGCCATCACCTTCAACGCCAGCGACGAACCCAAATTCCGAACAGCCCGAGCACCAGCCGCATTGGTCCTCACTCCAATAGTGGACGGCTTTCGACTTACCAAGGTACTCATGGATGGCGGCAGCGGATTGAACCTCATTTACGAGGAAACTCTTCAAAAAATGGAAATAGACTGAAGCCGCATTGAGCGAAGCAGCACAACCTTCAGAGGAATAATCCCTAGCCGGGAAGCACGCTGCAGCGGAAAAATCACACTCGATGTGGTGTTCGGCTCGCCGGACAATTACAGGTCCGAAGAAATCACGTTCCAAGTGGCCCCGCTCAGCAGCGGATACCACGCTATATTAGGACGAGAGGCATTCACAATTTTCCAAGCCGTACCCCATTACGGGTACATGAAGCTCAAAATGCCTGGGCGCGGCGGGATAATCACTCTCGTTAGTGATCCAGACATAGCACTCCGCGCCGAAAACAAAACAGCCGCATTAGCCCTGGAGGCACTATCCGAAGCCCTAGCGGCAGAGGAACTCACCACGCTGCGCACTACGGTGCACAGAGACGATGTGATACTCGATAAGAGATCCAAGTCCACCTCCTTTAAACCAGCGGACGAAATTATAAAATTCTAGGTCCACCCAACGGACCCGACAAAGACGGCCTCCATCGGGGCACAGTTGAACCCTGATGTAGACGCCGCGCTGCGAGAATTCCTTCTGGAAAATTGGGACATTTTCGCCTGGCATCCTTCAGATATGCGAGGAATCCCTCGCAGGCTGGCAGAGCATAGCCTAAACATCCTAAAAGGGTTCAAGCCAGTCAAACAGGCTCTTCGACGATTTTCCGAACCCAAAAGACAGGCTATGGGAGAAGAACTAGCCAAACTATTGGAAGCCGGATTCATCAGAGACATCAAACATCCGGATTGTCTAGCAAACCTGGTAATGGTACCAAAGAAGGATAGATCCTGATGCCTATGTGTCGATTTCAAAGACCTAAATAAAGCCTGCCCAAAGGATCCCTTCCCCCTCCCCCGCATCGACCAAATCATCGATGCCACTGCAGGGCACGATTCATTGTGCTTCCTGGACGCATACTCCGGCTATCATCAAATCAAGGTGGCAGAAGCGGCTCAAGCCGCAACGGCGTTCATTACTCCATATGGACCATTCTGCTTCAACACGATGCCCTTCGGACTTAAAAACGCCGGCGCAACATATCAGCGAATGATTCAGACATGTCTGGCTACCCAGATCGGCAAAACAGTAGAGGCATACATAGACGACGTAGTCGTCAAAACCAAACATGTCAAAACTCTAGTAGACGACTTGAGGGTCACATTCGACAACCTCCGAGCATATGACATCAAGCTGAATCCAGAAAAATGGGTTTTCGGCGTACCAGCCGGAAAGCTCTTGGGCTTCATTGTATCCGGTAGAGGAATTGAAGCAAATCCGGCCAAAATCCAAGCCCTATCACAGTTGGATATTCCAAAAAACCTCAAACATATCCAGAAATTGACTGGATGCGTGGCGGCTCTCAGCTGCTTTATCTCCCGCCTAGGAGAAAAGGCATTGCCCCTCTATCGCCTCCTCAGGCACACCGAACACTTCGAGTGGACGGATGCTACCACTGCCGGACTCGAGGAAATAAAGGCCATATTGGCAACGAATCCGGTCCTGGCTGCGCCCAACCTGGGCGAACCTATGTTGTTATACATCGTGGCAACACATCAAGTAGTAAGCGCGGTGCTCGTCGTAGAACGAGAGACAGAAGGGCATAAATTCCCTCTTCAAAAACCAGTGTACTACGTATCCACTGTTTTAACCCCCTGCAAGTCCCGTTACCCGCACTATCAAAAGATAGCGTATGCGGTGTTCATGGCATCCCGGAAGCTCCGACACTACTTTGAAGAGTGTTCGATAACAGTGGCCTCCGAAGTACCCCTAAATGACATTATAAATAACCGCGACGCAACGGGCAGGATTGCAAAATGGGCCATTGAGCTCTTACCATTCGACATAACTTACAAACCCCGGCGAGCTATAAAGTCGCAAGTTTTGGTTGACTTTGTCGCTGAGTGGACTGAAGCCGAACTCCCTAAAGAGTACGGCGCATACTCCAATTGGATTATGCATTTTGACGGCTCCAAAATGTTGGCCGGATTGGGGGCTGGCATCGTACTAACGTCCCCAACCGGGGACAGAGTCCAATACGTACTTCAGATAATGTACACAGACTCCAACAACGCAGCCGAATACGAGGCCCTCTTACATGGCCTCCGGATGGCAATCTCCATGGGCATCCAACGCCTAGAGGTGCGCGGGGACTCAAACCTCGCAATATCCCAAGTAAATGGAGACTTTGATGCCAAGGATCCAAAAATGGCAGCCTATCGCAATGCCGTCCTTAAAATGTCAGCTCGGTTCGAAGGACTTGTATTCCACCACGTAGCCAGAGATAATAACCAAGCGGCCGACATATTGGCACGCATCGGCGCAAAACGTGACGCTTTCCCTCCAAATATCTTCCCGGAATGGCTGTTCAAGCCATCCGTACTATGGGAAGAGGAGTCCGGAAATAACAAACCGGAGGCAGCCGCAGAGCAATCTGACATAACCGGCGATCCAGCCGACGAAACAACACCCTCAGCTCACGACATAATGGCAGTAATCACCCCATGGACAGAGCCGTTCCTAGCCTGTTTTCTTAGGCAGGAACTCCCCGAAGACCATAATGAGGCCCGCTGCATAGTCCGGCGATCTAAAGCCTACAAGGTCCATGAGGGAGAACTCTATAAGAAAAGCACAACCGGAGTCCTTCAAAGGTGTATCTCCGAAGAGGAAGGGCGAGACCTTCTGGCTGAAATTCACGCCGGACTAGGCGGACACCACGCCGCAGCCCGGGCCCTTGTAGGAAAGGCATTCCGTACAGGATTTTATTGGCCGACGGCCCGGGAAGATGCTCAGGACTTAGTCCAAAGATGCGTCGGTTGTCAGCTCTTTGCTAATCAGAGCCACATGCCACCCAGCGCCCTCAAAACTATACCCATTACCTGGCCGTTCGCGGTCTGGGGGCTTGACATGGTTGGACCACTTAAAGGGGGAACCCACAAGCAAAGGTACCTATTGGTCATGGTGGATAAATTCACCAAATGGATAGAGGCCAAGCCAGTTAAAACGGCAGAGTCCGGACCAGTGATAGACTTTATATCCGGGGTAGTACACCGTTATGGTGTCCCCCACAGCATCATCACCGCTAACGGCACGAACTTCACGGCCGATGAGGTTAAATCATGGTGCAAAAATATGGGCATCAAGCTCGATTACGCTTCAGTCAATCATCCTCAAACCAACGGTCAAGTGGAACGAGCAAATGGTCTAATAATGAGCGGCATCAAACCCAGACTAGTGCGGTCCCTTACGAAATCTGACACGCACTGGGTAGAGGAGCTCGACTCTGTACTCTGGGGGCTGCAGACAACACCTAACCGTACTACCAGATTCACACCATTTTTTATGGTATACGGCGCAGAAGCAGTTTTGCCCTGCGACATAATTCATGACTCACCTCGAGTGCGCATGTACGAAGAAAGAGAAGCCAAGTTGGATCGGCAGGACAATTTGGACACATTGGAGGAAGAACGCGACGTCGCCAAGGCTCGTTCCGCATTCTATCAGCAGCAGGCTCGAAGATACCAAAGCAGAGAAGTACGGGCCAAGACTTACAACGTTGGCGAACTGGTTCTACGCCTGCCGGACAAGAAAAAGGACAAGCTCAAGCCCAAATGGGAAGGCCCCTTCATCATCGATAAAGTCTTGACCAGCGGAGCGTACCGTCTACGAACTACGTCGGATAACCGACTCGAGCCGAACCCATGGAACGCAGCCCGCCTCCGAAGATTCTATGCCTAGCGCTGGACTAAGAGTTCGTCCCTTTCCCCCGTCCAATTTTTTTTTACTTCAGCTGCCTTTTGTTTATCTTTTTCTTCTCAACCCTATTCATCAAAGCCTTAAAAGGCCTACTTGCGCATCGTTCGCGCGCAATTGATGTGCTATCCGCACTCATTATACCTGGGGGCTTCTTTACCAGAAGCTTAATTATAAGGGCTTCATGCCCAACACATGTGTCAAGCCTCCACATGTACCTTTTATTCACCATTATATGCATCGATATGACTTAAGTTTTGGCCAAGCTGTGTTGCCTGGCTCCTGTGCTTACCCCTACGTTCCCGATTGTTCGGCTAGGAGGTAAAGGGAACACCTCTGCCATTATTACTGCCGGGTCAGCCGGATGTGTACCTCAGACTGGGTGAAGCCGAAAGCTACCGTTCTTAAGGGAATATTCGGTCGGTGACTTAAAAGATGATTTTTTATCCACTTATTTATCTGCCCCCAGATGTTTTTCTGCTTTTTTCGCAGTCCGGACATGCACTTTAGAGCATGCCACCCCCAGAGGAAAGGAACCCTTAACGGAACTATTCTCCCTGGAAGATGTTTCTTACTACCCATGTAATATAACATAACTAGTTGTGCACTTGTCTGATAAAGCACTAATGACCCCTACGCCTGGTCTCCATGCATACCCCGGTTGTTTCATAACCAAGAAGGTATTCGGACACACTCCAGACTCTAGGGTCCCGAGGTCAAAGCGAAAAGGTCGGCAAAGACAAATGATCTACAATCCAGCTAGAAGGCATTTTATATGTCATTTTATAATACATTGTCAAGTCGACTGATTGTATTCTTCCTCAATCCCGTCTAACAGGTTGTCTAATTTAAAGTCCTGTTGGGGAAATTTAGCGGCCAACTCTACTTGGCCGTATACTAAACTCACAGGGATCTCCTTCCCATCGGGCCCCCACAGGTCCAACTTCGGCCATGTGGTTGGGATCCGCCTTCTTGTACCGCGTCTTTACCATGGCCCAGGCCTCCCTGGCACCTTGGCGGCAGGCCGAAATCTTCCATAAATGGAAGCGCTGCCGCACTCCCTGAAGCTTCTCCACAAGCTCCCCAAGACCCTCGGGTAAGGAGAAGGCTGGCCATAAAGCCTGGATGACGCCGCTCATTGCCTGCCAAACTCGTTCGATCAGTTGCAACAATTCGGGAAGTTGATCACCCGTTGATATGGGCATCTCCTCCGCAGGGCGACCTGTGAGCATACCTGCAGACATATTCTGTCAAATTGACTTCCTCGCCGAACTCTTCTTTTCAAAGGAGTTCGCTCAAGCACTTACTATAGATGCTGCGACGAAGCCGCTGATTCTCCTTAACGGAGCCCGATAGCTCGGCCCGAACGCCTTTCAGCTCTTCTCCAAGCTGGGCATAGGCATCCTGGAGCTTGTTACTTTCATGCTGCACCTTATGCAGCACCCTCTCGCCGGCCTTTAGTTGGCGCAGAAGTTCTTGCCTGTCCGGATCTTGTCCGGCAGCACCTGCAACGTCATTTTTTAGAGTTGCGCAAAGGCCAAACGCTACTTATCTTTCTAAAATAATGCGTTACCAGGAGAGGTCCCTGTGTTTCCTCCTGCGCCAGAGAGTGCGGCCTCAAGTTGGGCCTTGCACTCTTGCAGCTCCTGAGAAAGTTGGGTATTCTTCTCGGTAAGATCCTGCGTTTCATATGATCCTTAAATCAGTTAATATAACTACTTTAAGTCTCGGGGGCTACTGGCATATACAACTATTAATTTCTCTTACCCGTATGTCTTTTACATACTGCTCCGTGGCTCTGGTAAAACCATCTTGAGCAGCACAAAGGTGCGCGTCCCCCGCATTAAAGGCATTCAACGCCTCGGGGGAGAAGCACACGTCACGAAATACTGTCTGGCGGCGCCTGTGATTCATGGCACTCTCCACCTCAGACTTGGTGGCGGACAGTCTGTTGGCATCCTCCGTCGGAAGAACATCCGGCTCGCGCCTTGCGTTCGCCTCCCCCTCCAGACCAGGTGCTGGAGCCTGGCTGGTAGAGGTTGGATTGGCAACCTCCACGCCCGCAGTCCGGCTGGCGCTTTTTTCCCTACAAAAGTCATGAGCACTCAAACGCTTCCTAGGAACGTTGCTCTAAATAATGAATTGTGAGCTACACATTTGCAGCGACGTTTCAGTCCGCGCCGCGCTCCTCTTCCGCCTACTGGTCCGGACTGGCCTTTGTTGGTCAGCCACCGCGGGCTCGGCTTCTCGCCCTAGGGGCGCCTCCTGCACAGCGCCATCAGATACGGTGGTCAGAAATAAGCAAGGAAGGAATGAAGGTGTCAGGACTTCGGTCGCAATCACCTGGGAAGCCGGATATAGTCCGGGATAGTCGGCCGTGATGGCGACTAAAGCATTGTCCATGCTGAGCTGGTGGAACAAACCGTCTATTAGCTCCACCTTTATGTTCGGATCCTCTTCGGAGGCCGGATCCCGGGATCTTTCTGAATCCTCGGGTTGCGGAGCTGGACTTAGCATGTCCTCCACGATCCGGCGCAGTTCCTGCGTCGAAAGAAGAACACAATATAAGAAACTTAAGTTTCAAAAAGCATGGGTCGGGCACGCAGAGTGTTCGTTTACCCAAGGCCGGGGATTATTCATGGAGAACCCATTTAATGGGTTCGTCCGAAGGAAATCCTCCTTCTCCCCCTTATACAGGCTGGACAGGATTGTCACCAAGTCTTCGACCGAATCCGGCCCTTTGCGGACATGACGGGTGGCATCGTCCTCCCCGTTGAAATCCCACATGGGGTGGCCCCTGTATTGTAGTGGCTGCACCCCCCGCATAATGCATGTTGCCATGACTCCAATCATGGTCGACCCGGAATGGGCCAGTAACCTTATTCGGCCCATCAAATAATGGATGCTCTTGTCTTCCTCCAGTTGGGGGCTCCGCGGACGCCAACTAAGGCGTTTCTTTAGAGGAGCATTGCTGAACTCCGGGAGGCCGATCCGAATAGGGTTCGGCAGCGGAGCGCCTTCTATATAAAACCATCCCGAAGGCCAGTCTTCGGACGCCTTCTTAGGGGTTCCGGATGGATATTCGGTCCCGGCAATGCGCCATATTTCGGCGCCGCCCACTTGATATATGGACCCCTCGTGAGAGCGGGGTACAAGGCAGAACAACCTCTTCCACAGCGCGAAATGGGGCTCGACGCCCAGGAATAGCTCGCAAAGAGCTACGTAACCCGCAATATGCAGGATTGAGGCGGGCGTGAGGTGATGAAGCTGGAGTCCGTAGAACTCCAGGAGCCCGCGGAGGAATGTATGTATAGGAAATCCGAGCCCCCTTATCAGATAGGGGACGAAGCATACCCGCTCCCCTTTGTTGGGACTTGGGGTAACCTCCGCTTGCTTCCCACCTTTGTAGGTGGCCAGCCCGGCTCGAACCGGAACCATAAAGGCCAGAGGGAGATATCCCCCCGCTTGGAGCTTCACCAGCTCGTTGTGCGGAACAGAGCATCTCCTCCAATCTCCTGGCAAAGGGCTGGGAGCGCGAGAAGAGGAGCCGCGTTGACGGTCCATGATGGAATGGATTCTTGGTCGAAAGCGCTCCGATGAGTATTTGAGGGAGGAAGATGGTGATTTGGATCTGGATTCTTGCCTCCCTTATAGGCAGATTATTCGCACAACTAGGGGGTAAAACATAAAAGACACCCTGGCTTTTCACATTCACGCGACGCGTGGAAGAAGGCCATTATTGGGCGTGGAAGCCAAGACGCGCAACATTGATGAGGAAGCCGGACACTGTTCGGCAGGTACGTAGAACTTGAAGGAGAACCCGCCTTGCAACGCCGAAGACTACACACATGCTGGACTTATCGTCATTGAAGCCTGGTTCGGGGGCTACTGAGGGAGTCCCGGATAAGGGGGTGTCCGGATAGCCGGACTACCATCATCGGCCGAACTATCATCGGTCGGACTATCATCATCGACCGGACTCCAAGACTATGAAGATACAAGATTGAAGACTTCGTCCCGTGTCCGGATGGGACTTTCCTTGGCGTGGAAGGCAAGCTTGGCGATACGGATACGTAGATCTCCTACCATTGTAACCAACTCTATGTAACCCTAGCCCTCTCCGGTGTCTATATAAACCAGATGGCTCTAGTCCGTAGGACACAACAACAACCATTACAATCATACCATAGGCTAGCTTCTAGGGTTTAGCCTCCTTGATCTCATGGTAGATCCACTCTTGTAAACATCCACCATATCAATATCAATCAAGCAGGACGTAGGGTTTTACCTCCATCAAGAGGGCCCGAACCTAGGTAAAACATCGTGTCCCTTGTCTCCTATTACCATCCGCCTAGACGCACAGTTCGGGACCCCCTACCCGAGATCCGTCGGTTTTGACACCGACAGTAGGAGTTGGTGTAGGCGCAGGAGGAGCTGAGGAATCTGTATGAATTTCCTCAGGCGCAACTGATGCAGTTGCCCTGACTTCTTCATTTTCTTCAGGCGCACCACTAGTGGATGCCCTGGCAATGTCTTCGGCGGCTGGAATGGAGTCATCAGCCCTGGAACTAGCATTTTCATCAGCTGCCTAAAAGTCATCAGCGGTGCTGGCATGTTCTTCAGTTTGCTGAGTAGAAGCTTCAGCTTGAAGAATTTCTTGTTGCGATGGGGCTGCAACATTGGTGAACTTCTCAGTCAGTTTAACAAACCTGACTTTGTCTCCTTTCCAATCAGCATAATAAGCATTGAAATCATTGCTGAGGGCTTTGATTTCAGACTGAATCTTGATGAGTTCATCAGTTGTCATGTTGACAACGTTTTTCCTCAGGAACTTCTCTTTCCTGAACTGAGCCTTCTTGATTTGCCTAGCCTTCTCAAATTTCCATTTCTCTTTAGTGATGAAATGGGTCAGCATGTGACTTTGGCTAGGAGTCAAATGAAAATCAGGCATAGGAGTGTTTGGGTCCTTGTGCCAAAGATCAATGTAGTCGAGGATCGCCTTTGGATCCAAAAGCAGTGGCACATTTGTGCCTTTGGCTCTAGCGGCCCTTTCTTGCCTGTCTCTGATGATTTCTGCAAGTTCATCATCATCAGCTTCATCGTCAGATGGCACTTGGAAGGCAACCTGTTTCTTTTTCAGATTTGGCCGAGGACCTCGACCAGCTGTTGCCTTTGTCTTTAGCAGAGTGGGGCCTGATGAAGAGTTTGGTGCAGCTGAGGAACTCGCTGAGACACCAGAGGCAATAGAGATGCCTGCAGTACTTTGGCACGTGGCTAGATGTATAGGTGTTGAGGACTTTGCCGGAGCAACTAAGGACTTTGGGGGAGCAGGTGAGGACTTTGGAGGAGCAGGAGCAACATGAGGAACTGTCCATGAGGGCTTTGAAGAATCTGGCCGTGAGGGCTTTGAAGATTCTGGCCGTGAGGGCATTGCTGAGGAACGTGGTCGTGAGGGCCCAGTTGGTGAAGCACTTGGCTTGTGAGCGGGCTTCTTTGCCATTGATTTTCTAGGCCTGACGGAGGCCTTAGTGGCAGCAGCAGTAGCAGAGTCTTCATTGAATTTCCTCACAGCTTCTTTGGCTTCTCTTGCCAACTTGGCTTGGCGTTTGGCCCATTCTTCAGGGAAATCCTCACCATGCTTGATGCTGGTGGGGTCAGCTTCTTGGCCAGGTGCCAATGGAGCTCTTGGGCATGGAGGATTTAGTGTGAATTTCTTCATATACTTTGGAGTTACGTATCTGTACTCCCTTCATTCTCTTGCCCATCTCCTTTCAATCCTCTGTATGCGCACCTTGCGCTGATTTTTGTTCTCCTTTCCGAACTTAGCCTCATCAGGTGTGCAATAGTCAGCATAGATGTCCTCAGGTATTTCAAATGCAGTCATGACCTCAGGCCTCTTTCCTCCTTTCTGTGGTTTCTTACCGTTTGCCATATTCTTCAGTTGAGGGTTTTGAACAATCAAATTCTCTGAAGAAGTATGCAACTTTTCTTCGAGGAACGCTACAAATGAGTTAAGTTGATGAGAACCTAGTGATTCAGTAGCGGACATGAGTACCTGTGAACAGAGTATAGTTGCGAGGAATTTGAACAGGTCATATGCGTTCTCAGAAGGTTTTCAAAAAGAACAAGTTTGAGGAATTTGACCACATGAGTCTTGAAGAATTTCACTAAGAGTCCTTTGTCTTAGGTTCCAGAGTTGTGTCGATTGAGGATCCACACAATTGAGGAATCTTGAAGAAAAATGATGCTTAGAGAAACGAATCAAGAGCAGATGACTAGTGAGGTGTTTTGTGTGTGAGGATTTGAAGAATAAAACACCTTTGAAGATTTTGTTGAGAAAATTTGAATCAAAGAGGGCAGTAAAAGTAACTTTTAATTACCCTTGATGAAGAACACGACGAACTGAGAAGTGTAGATTTGAAGCTCATCAGTTCAGATCTTCCACGCCCTAACTTGGCGGAGAAAGACAGCTACGGCGGCAGCGGAGTGAAGATTTTCGTGGCCGGCGCGAGTACGACGGCGACGAGGTCGAGGCAGTGAAGCTCTTCCTCACCAGCGACGATGGAGTAGCGGCGGCGCTAGAGTTTGAGAAGCTCGAGTGAGAGAGAGAGCGGTCGAGCGGAGTAAAGGAAGTGAGGAAGGGGTGAGGGGGGTATTTATAGTCGAAGTGAAAGACGGTTTGCCCGAAGATTTAGGACGAACGTGCCCCTGACCCTTCTCATTCGCTTGACATGTGTCACCCATGTACAGAAAAGTGGAGATCCTGTTAGAGCGTGGGTGAATAGATAATTCTATCATGGGATACGGGACGGTTTGAGCGGCAAAACCGAAAATTTGGATAAGATAAGTTTTTAAGTTTCGTTCGCAATTTCTTCAGCTGACAAGGACAAAGTGAAGATTTTGAACGAGTTTCAAATAAAACACACATGAAGAATTTGTGAATAGATTGGGTTGAGTATAGCATAGAGGGAAAGGGTCCGATCACATTCACTTAGCAGAAAATGCAACTTGAAGAAATAGCCATAAGTGAATGCTGTATAGGACATAAACTCATATAAATATATATAGCCAATGAAGAAAAACGACGGAAACAGTGAAGATTTTGCAAAGTTGAAGAATTTGAAAAACTGAAGAGTTTCAAAACTGAGGAATTTCAAAAATAAAGATTTTCAACTTTGGTGGTGGCGTGACCCAACGTATAAGAATGATGATTTCAGACACTGCGTACAATTGTCGTAGGGTTCTGAGAATCAAATTCTTCATTAATTTCTTCACACTTAGAGTGTTATTCTTCATTGATTGAAGAAAAATGTTTCTTCATGTGTTGCACATCTAAGTCATCAATTTAGCATAAGTGTTAGGATAGTGTCCTTTTTCAAAGAACATTCGAAGACTCTAAGATATTTAGCTCACACCGCAACTTGCTAAACCTCTTCTCATCCAAGGGCTTTGTGAAGATATCGGCTAGCTGTTCTTCAGTCTTCACATGATCAATAAAGATGTCGCCCTTCAACACATGATCTCAAAGAAAATGATGACGAATCTGAATGTGCTTTGTCTTCGAGTGCTGAACTGGGTTGTGAGCAATCTTGATGGCACTCTCATTGTCACAGTAGAGAGGCACATTCTTCACGTTGATGCCATAGTCCTTGAGAGTTTTCTTCATCCACAGCAATTGAGCACTGCAAGAACCAGCAGCAATGTACTCAGCTTCCGCAGTAGACAGTGATACGCAATTCTGTTTCTTTGAGGACCAACAGACCAAAGATCGTCCGAGGAAATGACATGTACCAGATGTTGACTTGTGGTCCACACGATCACCAGCATAGTCAGAGTCAGAATATGCAATGAGATCAAAAGTAGAGCCCTTGGGGTGCCATAGTCCTAGTGTTGGTGTGTGAGCTAGATATCAAAGAATATGGTTCACAGCCTTATGGTGTGATTCCTTCGGTGTAGCTTGAAATCAGGCACACATGCAAACACTAAGCATTATATCTAGCCTAGATGCACATAAGTACAATAAAGAACCAATCATGGAGCGGTATACCTTGTGATCAAAGTCAATACCATTTTCATCAGCGCATAGATGGCCATTTGTGGGCATAGGAATTTTGACTCCTTTGCAATCTTGCATGCCAAATTTGCTCAGAACATCCTTGAGGTATTTCTCCTGAGATATGAATATGCCATTGTGCTGTTGACGAATTTGAAGACCTAAGAAGAATTTCAACTCTCCCATCATAGACATTTGATATTCTTCACTCATCATATAGGCAAATTCATCACTATAACGTTGGTCAGTACAGCCAAAGTTAATATCATCAACGTATATTTGGCACACAAACAGTTCACCATCATAAGATTTAGTAAAGAGAGTAGGGTCGAGTGAACCGGGTGTGAAGCCATTCTTCTCGAATAATTCCTTCAAAGTATCATACCACGCCTGAGGGGCCTGCTTGATGCCATAGAGGGCCTTGTTGAGTCTGAAGACTTTGTCAGGATTCTTTGGATCTTCAAAACCTGGGGGTTGAGCAACATATACTTCTTGCTCAAGCTTACCACTGAGAAATGCACTTTTCACATCCATTTGATATAAAGTGATATTATGATGGTCAGCATAAGCAAGTAATATACGAATAGCCTCAAGTCTAGCAACAGGTGCAAAAGTTTCATCGAAATCAATTCCTTCAACCTGTGTGTAGCCTTGAGCTACAAGTCGTGCCTTATTCCTCACCACAAGGCCATTTTCATCTTGCTTGTTACGGTAGATCCACTTTGTGCCAATGATATTATGCTTGTGAGGATATGGACGTTTGACCAGTTCCCAGACATTGTTGAGCTCGAACTGATGTAATTCTTCTTGCATGGCCTAAATCCACTCAGGCTCTATAAATGCTTCATCTACCTTAGTGGGCTCTGTGATGGAGACAAAAGCATAGTGCCCACAAAAGTTAGATAAATGTGAAGCTTTTGAGCGGGTGAGAGGACCTGGTGCTTCAATGTCATCGATGATCTTTTCAACTTGCACTTCTTTTGCAATGCGAGGATGAGCTGGTTGTCGTCGAGGAACTTGATCAGCATTTTCTTCAGCACCATTTTCTTCAACATTTTCCTCAGGCGCATTATCTCGACGATCTTCGCGTTCTGGAATGAATTCTTCAGTAGATTCTTCGGTAGGAATGACATCCTCAGTAGCCTTGAACTTGATAGAATCCTCAGGTGCTGGTTCATCTATCACAGAAGGTAGGTGCTCTCTTTGCGAGCCATTAGTTTCATTGAACCGCACATCTGCAGTTTCAACAACCTTGTGAAGAGTGTTGTTGAAGACTCTGTAGGTGTGCGAGTCCTTTCTGTATCCAAGCATAAAACCTTCATGTGCTTTCGGTGCGAATTTAGCATTGTGATGAGGATCTCTAATCCAACATTTAGCACCGAAGACTTTGAAATAACTCACATTGGGTTTCTTGTCAGTGAGGAGATCATAGGCAGTCTTCTTGAAGAATTTGTGAAGATATACCCGATTGATGACGTGGCACGCAGTATCAATTACCTCAATCCAGAAATGACAAGGCGTCTTGTATTCATCAAGCATAGTGCGAGCTATTTCAGCGAGGGTTCTGTTCTTGCACTCCATGATGCCATTCTGCTGAGGAGTATAAGGAGCAGATAACTCATGAGTAATACCAAGTTCATCAAGATAGCCATCAAGACCGGAATTCTTGAACTCAGTCCCATTGTCAGTTCTGATGTGCTTGATCTTCACAACAAAGTTGGTTGAAGCCCTCGAGGAAAATCGTTTGAAGATTTCCTGCACTTCATGTTTGTAAGTGACAATGTGTACCCATGTGTAACGAGAATAGTCATCAACAATAACAAAGCCATATAGAGATGCATCATTTGAAATAGCAGAATAATGATTAGGACCAAAGAGATCCATGTGAAGCAATTCGAATGGACGAGTAGTGGTCATGATAGTCTTCATTGGATGCTTGGCCTTGGTCATTTTTCCAGCTTCACAGGCACCACACAAGTGATCCTTGAGGAATTTGACATTCTCAATGCCAATGACATGCTTATTCTTCGCAAGCGTGTGCAAATTCCTCATGCCTGCGTAACCAAGTCGTCGATGCCATAGCCAGCCTTCTGAAGCTTTTGCCAGTAAGCACATGGCTGGTTGTGGTCCTATAGAGAAATCAACAATATACAGATCTCCTCTCCTAAAGCATTCAAAGACTTTGGAATGGTCAGCTTCCATGATCACAACACAACGATATCTTCCAAAGACAACAACCATATCGAGATCACAAAGCATTGAGACAGACATGAGGTTGTATCATAAGGACTCGACAAGCATGACTTTGTCCATGTGTCGATCCTTTGAGATCGCAACCTTACCTAGACCCAATACCTGACTTTTTCCTTTGTCAGCGAATATGATATGCTTCAGATGTGACGGTGTTAAGGGAGCATCCATCAATAGGTTCTTGTCACCAGTCATGTGATTTGTACATCCACTATTGAGGACCCACTCGTTTTCTTTGGGCTGATCATCCTGCAGATGAATTAGTGCATCTTAAAACTCATATACTTCATCAGTGAAGAATATGACGTCAATTTCATCAGTTCAATTTCATCAAGCAATAGCATCAGTTCAATTTCGGGCATTTTGTTAGGCCCCTAGAAAATTCTTCAGACGTTAAAGCACGTCTGGAGACCTGACCCTACGAAAGAAGTTAGTTCTTTTTCTTCACCACCCACATCTGAAGGGGTGGAAAAGAATTCATCACTCTGCGAGCACCATATGAGAAAGGTGGCATAGAAGCTAGTCCACTTCGCCTCACATAAGAGGGGTTAGGGTAAGCATATGAATAAGCAGAGAAATTCTTCGAGGACTTATGAACATAATGATTTGAAGAATAATGCGCATATTCATAGCCCTTAGCTCTACCTTGCGAAACAGAAGGGTTAGCACGATGATGTTCATATGAGGACTTTGATCCATTTGAGGAATTTGATCTACATGAGGAATTTTGTCCGTATGAGGACTTGGATCCATATGAAGAATTTGGTCCATATGAAGAGTTTGATCTGGGGTTCCTATTCTTCACTGGTGGTGTCATGAGGACATTCACCTGAAGACTTCCAACATAACTTTTGGGAACCCATATTTTCTTCATAGAGGAACCGTTCCTGATTTTTGAATAGTTTATAGTTGGTCAAATGACTCATCAGAAGAATGAGGAGATTCACATGTAAAGCCAGATAAGTTAGATGGATCAACTGGAGGTCCCTTTGCAGCAACCTATGAGGTTTTGGGGTACTGCTCAGGCTTCCAATATGTTCCATCAGCATTGAGTTTCCTCTCAAAGGCAATACCCTCTTTCCTAGGGTTTCTATTGAGGATCTGCTTTTTAAGAACATCACAAAGAGTCTGATGCCCTTTGAGGCTTTTGTACATGCCTGTCATATACAATTCCTTCAGCCCTGCATCGTCAGTGATACTAGCAATATCCTCAGATGAGGAATTAGTGATAGCAGAGGCAGGTGAAGAATTTGTAACATTTGAAGTATTTGAACATTCAGGTGAAGAATTGGCAGATTCACGTTCAATGCACTTTAAGCATGGAGGGTCAAATTCTTCTTGAGTAGCGCTGATTTGTTGAGCAAGTAATGAATCGCGCTCCTTCTGAAGATCTTCATAACTCACTCTTAGCTTCTCAAGATCTTGCTTTCTTTGAAGAAATTCATAAGAAAGCTTCTCCTGATCAGATAAGAGAGTTTTATGATGACTTGGAAGGTTGTCAAACTTAGACTGAAGTCTCTGAAGATTTTCAGTTAAGTCTTTAGTGTGGTCCATTTCAACACCCAACATATCATCACTTTTGTCTAGCATGTTTTGAAGTTTTTCAATAGCCTTTTGTTGTTTCACAGCAATCTTAGCAAATTTAGAGTAGCTAGGCTTAAGATTTTCATTAGATTCATCCTCACTTGATTCAGAGGAGGGGTATTTAGTTACCTTAGCAGCCTTTGCCATGAAGCAATAGGTGGGAGCGTTGTCGTCATTGCCTTCATCAGCATTGTTGGTGTTGCCATTTTCTTTATAGTTGAAGATAGACTTGCTGACAAATGCGGTAGCAATAGCTAGACTTGCCACACCTGACTCAGACTCCTTGGATGCCTCCTCTTCCTCATGATCCTCAGATTCAGCATCAGAATCCATTTCCTTACCAATGAATGCCCGAGCCTTCTTGGAGCTGCTCTTCTTGTGGGATGAAGACTTTGAGGATTTTGATGATGAAGACTTTGAAGATTTCTTCTTCTTCTTGGCATCATCAGAACTATAATCCTTGTATTTCTTCTTCTTTAATTCCTTGTCCCACTGAGGACAATCTTGAATGTAGTGACCAGGCTTCTTGCATTTGTGGCATAGCCTTCTCTTATAGTCACTTGATGAGGAATCACTGCTCCTTGAAGATTTTCCAAAGCGACCACGTCTTGAGAATTTTTCGGGATCACCAAGGCTACTACCAGAATCTTCACATTCAGATTCAGACACTTCCTTGGCCTTCAGGGCACGTGTTTTGCCATAGCTTGAACCATAGAGATCTCTCTTTTCAGCAAGCTGGAACTCATGAGTATTTAGCCTCTTGAGGATATCAGCGGGATCTAGTGACTTGTAATCAGCACGGTCTTGAATCATCAGTGCCAGAGTGTCAAATGACAAATCGAGTGATCTCAGCAATTTCTTCACCACCTCATGGTCGGTGATGTCAGTGGCACCGAGCACTTGAAGCTCATTTGAGATATCAGTGAGGCGATCAAAGGTTTGCTGAACATTTTCATTGTCGAGTCTTTTGAAGCGGTTGAAGAGATTGCGAAGAACGTCAACACGAGAGTCACGTTGAGTTGAGACTCCTTCGTTTACTTTGGAGAGCCTATCCCAGATAAGCTTAGCAGTTTCCAAAGCACTCACTCTACCATACTGCCCTTTAATCAGATGACCACATATGATATTCTTCGCTTGAGAATCGAGTTGCTTGAATCTCTTCACATCAGCAGCATTCAGGGAAGGTGTGACTGAGGGAACACCATTTTCCACAACGTACCAGAGATCGTTGTCAATTGCTTCAAGATGCATTCACATCTTATTCTTCCAGTAGGGGTAGTCCGTGCCATCGAAGGTAGGACACCCAGCAGAGACCTTGATCATACCTACGGTTGACATAACTAGAACTCCAGGTGGTTAAACCAAAATCACACAGAACAAGGGAGTACCTTGCTCTGATACCAATTGAAAGTGCGTTATATCGACTAGAGGGGGGTGAATAGGCGATTTTTATGAATTCTTCACTGAGGAATTTGCCGGTGAAGAAATCCCTTAGCAAAGAACTACTTGCAGCGTAATAAGTACTCAGAAGTAAGCATGACAAAATACATACATAGTCATCATGATGTAATGAAGACAAACACAGAGTACAGAAAGCGTAAACACAGGATAACACAAGATGAAGACAACCAGACTGAAGAAATTGAGAAAGTCTTCAGTCAAAGTCTTCAAACACAGATATGAACAATCACTCAACAAAGTAATGAAGAAATGAAAGAGTTGAGGAAATAGAACCAGTAAGGTTGGTGAAGACAATGATTTGGTAGACCAGTTCCAACTGTTGTCTCAGTTGTACGTCTGGTTGGAGCGGCTGAGTATTTAAACTCGAGGACACACAGTCCCAGACACCCAGTCGCTGAGCACGTAGCTCAGGACACCAAGTACTCACCATATTCTCCTTGAACTAAGGTCACACAGACCTCGTCCAAGCACTCGTGGTAAGTCTTCAGGCGACTTCCAAACCTTCACAGACTTCGGTCACTCGGCGATCCACAATTCCTCTTGGATGCTCTAGACCATGACGCCTAACCATCTGGAAGAAGCACAGTCTTCAAAGGTAACAAGTGTCAGATCCACGTAGGATCAATCTCTTCAGTGATGCTCAATCACTTTGGGTTTGTAGGTGTTTGGGTTTGGATTTTTCCTCACTCGATGATTTTCGCTCAAAGTCCTCGGAGGATGGGTTGCTCTCAAATGACAAGTGTCAGTTTCTCTCGGAGCAGCCAACCAGCTAGTGGTTGTAGGGGCAGCTATTTATAGCCTAGGGAGCAGCCCGACATGATAAGACATAAATGCCCTTCGATGATATGACCATTAGGTGGATAAGATATTTTGGGACAGCTGGCGCGCAGCACAACAACGGTTGGAATTATTACTATCAAATTCCTCAGGGCTATCATGTTCCTCACTGTGTAGGCAATCCGCACTGGTGAATTCCTAACTCCTCAGTCAGAACAAATTCCTCAGCGACCAGAAGAACTTCGTCTTTGTCACTGAAGAAATTGACTGAACTGTATGAGATTTCCAATGGCTTCACTCGAAGGGATTGGTAGGTGTAGGATTTTGAGTTGAGCATCACATGGAAATTTTTCCTTAGTATTTCCTTGACCCCCTTTAACAGTACGGTGTTTCCTATGACTCAAGAAAGAGAAAAAAAACTATGAAAACGAAAGTCTTCAAGCTTCATACTCCTTGCATGAATATCAAGTCTTCACGGACACACCAATTTCTTCACTTTCAAAGTCTTCATGAAAGTCTTCAGGAATACCAAAATCTTCAGTCGAATATATTCATTTTTAGGGGTCGACTTTCTCTGTAAATATCAAACTCCTCATAGACTTATAGACCTGTGTACACTCGAAAACACATTAGTCCCTTAACCTATAAGTCTTTAATACACCAAAATCACTAAGGGGTACTAGATGCACATTCCAAGGAGACGAGTAACTAGTTTGTGTCACCTTGCAGAGGGGGTGCAATGAAGATAATATTGAGGATTTTCAAGTACAAGATACTAGGAAGGAGCCTTGCAATAGAAGTAGGAGCAGCGCTGAGCCTGTTCAACCTGTTAAGGTAAGTCAATGTATCCAACTCAACAGTTCAATTCCTTGTTTGTTTCAGGCATAGTTGATTTGCTCTTTTCAATTACTTTATTTGTCCTTAGTTAATGAGATGCCCAAACAATGATGCCTGATGTTGGGTACTTGTATAGCTATTAGTTGACATAATTAAAGGCCTTACCATTTAATTACTCTAGCGAAGTGTGCCTGAAGCTTTGAAGTCTATTAACCAACTATTACTGCATGAGGCTCACAATCTAGTTTATACTAGGCTAATGATTGCATAGCTTTTCTTGATGTAGTAGGTCTGTATGAATCCCTCTGTTGTTCATTATGCTACCTAAGACTTTAATTGAGCTACAGAATGGCCAACTGCTTGCTTACCTATAGGCAATGTGTTGTCTAAATTTGTAACTTGTCTATGTTTTGGATTTGGCCCCAACATCATGCTCCTTTGGTGAGCTAAGAGAGATTTTTGTATGCATGCTCCACAGTCTACCATTTTTATAATTTTTAAAATATCACCTACTTATGCTTCATGATGTGTAACATTATTGTTAGTCCTATTTTGCCATGTACAAAATAGTTTGTCTTGCTCGCTTCACTATTGTAACTATATTTTTGCCCTAGTCATGTGTACTTACAAAAACATTTCAGGATGAAGTGACATCAACACAAAGATCTGCGAGCAGTGCGGCATGACCATTACCGAATGATTATTGATGTTCTCGAGCATTAACTAGAGGTGGCAAGACAACGTGTACATGATTCTCAATGTACAATCAACAAGTTGAGACTGGACATGTAGGTATTAGATGCAGGAGTCAAAAAAATGAAACAAGACATTGAGGTAGCCACGAAGGAATTGGAGATTTTGCAGACTGAAATTTGTGCTATCTGAATCCGGCCAATCCTATTTTCTGAAGAGACTATAGTTCATGGTAAGCTCTGTTGATGCGTGTCCATGATGTATGAGCTTTATTTGTCCAGTGTATGTAATTTGTTGTTTGTGTATGCTTTATTATCACTGGTGCCGAACTATAATGCCTAGTGGGTATATTCAGCTGTAATTTCTCTATTGTATAGTGTAGGATTATTTTATGTTTCTAGGCCTTAGTCTTTTTATTGTATAGTGTATGTTTTTTAGAGGCGATAGTATAGAGTAGGATAATTCTTGAATATGCTATATCGTTGAAAGGGGGGCCAAGATGCCCCAAAATTTCCTGGACGCCATACAAACGAACAAACATGTGTTGTCAAAGCGGGTCTTAATTAGGCTGGTCAAAATAATATTAAGTGGATCCCAAATGATGTGGCCCATCGTAACAACGGCTCTTAGCAGGCCGTTAACAGGCGAAAAACTCGATAGGGACGTATAAATGGAAATGGCCCGCGGGCCTCTAGCAAGCCGAAATAGATGTCAATTTTCTCTCGACCCTTTTACTTTACGGGCCACTAAGAGGCCGAAAGTGTTATAGGGCAGAGGAGGCCCAATTTTCAAACTAGGCTTTTAACAGGCCAAAAGTCGCATTGGGATGAAATGATGCCCTGCAGAACATGGCCCCCTAATGGACCTAAAGTCAAAGGCCCAACTGTTGTGAGGGCCGTTAACAGGCCGAGAGACAAAATGGGCTAGGAGTTGGCCCATTTACCGAATGGGCCGAGTACAAGCCTAAACTCACAGCGAGCTAGAATTGGCCCAACTGCAGAATGGGCCGAGAAAAGGCAGAAAGACGTTCCGGGCCGTTAACGGGCTGGAACTGACGATGGGCCCCTAACAGGATAAAAGAAGCTTGGGCCGCAATTGGGCCCAAAGACGTAGTGGGCTATTAATAGGCTAAAACTGACGATGGGATGGAAATTTTCAAATATAGAATGGGCCTTTGATGGGCCGATTCTATGTAACTTGTATGGACCGTGCTTGTAAATGGGCATGACTCAAGTAGGCCACTAATGGGTCGGCCCACTTATTTTGATAGGCCCGGCCTTTTAACCTAAATGGGCCACTGTTGGGCCGGTCCACGTGTCGACATATCATAGGCGCATCTCGCCCATTGGATAAGTTATACGTCTCTGTCGTATCTATAATTTTTGATTGTTCCATGCCAATATTATTCAACTTTCATATACTTTTGGCAACTTTTTATACTATATTTGGGACTAACATATTGATCCAATGCCGAGTGCCAGTTCCTGTTTGTTCCATGTCTTATGTTTCGCAGAAACCCCATATCAAACGGAGTCCAAACGGTATAAAAATGGACGAAGAATATTTTTGGAATATTTATTATTTTTGGGGAAGAAGAATCAACGCGAGACGGTGCCCGAGGGGGGCACGAGGCAGGGGGCGCGCCCCAGGGGGCAGGCGTGCCCCTGACCCTCGTGGGGACTCCATAAGGCGGTTACTGCTCTTCTTCGGTCGCAAGAAAGCTAATTTTCAGAGAAAATCTGGACGAAGGTTTCAATCCAATCGGAGTTACGGATCACCGGATATTTAAGAAACGGTGAAAGGGCAGAATACCAGAACACAGAAACAGAGAGAGACAGAGAGACAGATCCAATCTCGGAGGGGCTCTCGCCCCTCCCATCCCATGGAGACCATGGACCAAAGGGGAAACCCTTCTCCCATCTAGGGAGAAGGTCAAGGAAGAAGAAGAAGAAGGGGGGCTCTCTCCCCCTTGCTTCTGGTGGCGTCGGAACGCCGCCGGGGGCCATCATCATCACCGTGATCTACACCAACACCTCCGCCATCTTCACCAACATCTCCATCACCTTCCCCCATCTATATTCAGCGGTCCACTCTCCCGCAACCCGTTGTACCCTTTACTTGAACATGGTGCTTTATGCTTCATATTATTATCTAATCATGTGTTGCCATCCTATGATGTCTGAGTAGATTTTCATTGTCCTATCGGTGGTTGATGAATTGCTATGATTGGTTTAATTTGCTTGTGGTTATGTTGCTGTCCTATTGTGCCCTCCGTGTCACGCAAGCGTGAGGGATTCCCGCTGTAGGGTGTTGCAATACATTCATGATTCGCTTATAGTGGGTTGCTTGAGGGACAGAAGCAGAAAACCGGGTAAGGGGGTTGTGGCGTATGGGATAAAGGGGACTTGATGCCTTAATGCTATGGTTGGGTTTTACATTAATGATCTTTAGTAGTTGCGGATGCTTGCTAGAGTTCCAATCATAAGTGCATATGATCCAAGAAGAGAAAGTATGTGATCTTATGCCTCTCCCACATAAAACTTGCTATCAGTCTAGTAAGTAGTCAATTGCTTAGGGACAATTTCACAACTCCTACCACCACTTTTCCACACTCACTATATTTAATTTATTGCTTCTTTATCTAAACGGCCCCTAGTTTATATTTACATGCTCTTTATATTCTTGCAAACCGAGCCTACAACACCTACAAAGTACTTCTAGTTTCATACTTGTTCTAGGTAAAGCGAACGCTAAGCGTGCGTAGAGTTGTATCGGTGGTTGATAGAACTTGAGGGAATATTTGTTCTACCTTTAGCTCCTCGTTGGGTTCCAGCCTCTTACTTATCGAAAGAGGCTACAATTGATCCCCTATACTTGTGGGTTATCAAGACCTTTTTCTGGCACCGTTGCCGGGGAGTCATAACGTGGGGTGAATATTCTCGGTGTGCTTGTTTGCTTTATCACTAAGTAATTTTGATTTGCTGTTCTAAGTTGTTCTCTATCTTTAGTTATGGATATGGAACACGAAATACCAAAAAAAATTAGGTGTACTTGATACTCATGGAGATGGGGAACCTCCTAAAACACTCGATGATGGTTATGTGAAAAATATTATGTACTACTTTGATAATCCTGAGAAAACCCCATTCAATTATGTTATGGGAGACACATTGGATCAACGTGAATACTTTAGGGATTATCTCTTGACACAAGAAGGGAAACTATTATGGGATCAAATTCATATGTTGCATTGGTATGCTTGTCAATTATGCTTGAGATATGATTATACTTGTTGCTCTAGGATGAAGGCTCCACACCTTCCCTTTTCATGTAGATTTAATGATAATGACACCTTGGCTCTTATGCCAATGGTATATATGATTACTATGATGTGGAACAAATAGAAGAATTCGTTGCTTTTATGGGTGCTTATGAAATTGAATCTTTGTTTAAAGAGTGTGAAATCTTGATGATGATGTTTATAGACCTGAAAATTTTGCTATAATTAAATATTGTTATGAGAATTATGAATACAATTCCAATATTGATGCATTTATTGAGAAAGTCTCCGTTGTCCAAGAAGAGACTAATATTTTGCAGGAGTCTACGGAAGAAGAAACTGATGAAACTGTGAGCTCATTGGATGAAAAAGATGATGAGGAGAGCAAAGAACAAAAGGAGGAAGAGCGGATTAGCTACCCGTGCCCACCTTCTAATGAGAGTAACTCTTCAACTCATACAGTGTTTAATTTCCGTTCGTGCTTACCGAAGGATGATTGTTATGATACCGTTGATTTTCTTGAAATACCCCTTTTGGATGATGCTTGCTATGATTGTGGCCAAGATGCCAATATGAATTATGCTTATGGGGGTGAACATGCTATAGTTCCTTATGTTAAAAATGAAATTGTTGCTATTGCACCCACGCATGATAGTCCTATTATGTTTTTGAATTCTCCAAACTACACTATATTGGAGAAGTTTGTGCTTCTTAGCGATTATATTGATGGGTTGCGTTTTACTACTACACAGATGATTTTGATAGATATAATATGCATGTGCTTGCTGCTACTACTTGCAATTATTATGAGAGAGGAACTATATATCCACCTCTCTATGTTTCCAACACGATAGAATTGCAAGAAACTGCTTATACTGTGCATTGGCCTTTACTATGTGTGCATGAATTGTTCTTTTATGACATGCCGATGCATAGGAAGATAGTTAGACTTCGTTGTTGCATGATATATGTTACTTTGTGCTTGCTACTAAATCACAAATCATTGTTAATTAAAATTGGCTTTGATACACCTTGGGATCCGGGTGGATCCATTACTTGAGCACTTTAAGCCTAGCTTAATGGCTTTAAAGAAAGCGCTACCAGGGAGACAACCCGGAAGTTTTAGAGAGTCATTTATTTCTGTTGAGTGCTTTTATATAGTTTAAAAACAAAAAGAAATAAAGAGGGGAACCCAAAAAAATTTCAAAAAAGAAAGTGAAAGTGAGAGAGACAAGCATTGTTGAAGTGGGGGAGCTCCTTGAACTTTGTTCATGCTAAGGGAAACTTTGTGAATCTTGATTATAGAAAATTTTCAACAAAAATAATTTCCCCTTGTACAATTCCATTGTATCATAAAAATAATGTGCAAGGTTTTCCTTTAGGATGTTTACAATGCTTGTTAGTTTGTGCGGTGCAGGACAGAAACTTTGGCTATAGTGCACAATTTTACGTTATTTACTGGAACGTCAAACAGTTCTGAAACTTTTTGCACTGTCTTTATATACAAATTTTTAATTTTTCCTAGTTTTTCTACAATTATTGGGGTACCAGAAGTATGGTGAATGTTCAGATTGCTACAGATTGTTCTGTTTTTGATGCATAGTTTACTTGTTTTGATGAAACTATCAATTTCTATCAGTGGATTAAGCCATGGAAAAGTTATATTATAGTAGACACAATGCAAAAACAAATTTTAAAATGGTTTGCAACAGTACTTAGAGTAGTGATTTGCTTTATTATACTAAGGATCTTACCGAGTTTTGTCTTGAAGTTTTGTGTGGATGAAGTGTTTGATCGAGGAGGTCTCGATATGAGGAAAAGAAGGAGAGGCAAGAGCTCAAGCTTGGGGATGCCCAAGGCACCCCAAGTAAATATTCAAGGATACTCAAGTGTCTAAGCTTGGGGATGGCCCGAAAGGCATCCCCTCTTTCTTCAACAAGTATCGGTATGTTTTCGGATTCGTTTCATTCATGCAATATGTGCAAATCTTGGAGCGTCTTTTGCATTTGGTTTTCACTTTTCTTTTATGCACCATGCTGGTATGAGATAGTCCTTGATTGATTTATAGAATGCTCATTGCACTTCACTTATATATTTTGAGTATGGCTTTATAGAATGCTTCATGTGCTTCACTTATATCTTTTGAAGTTTGGATTGCCTGTTTCTCTTCACATAGAAAACCTCCATTTGTAGAATGCTCTTTTGCTTCACTTATATTTGTTAGAGAGTGAGCATATCTTTTGTAGAAAGAATTAAACTCTCTTGCTTCACTTATATCTATTTAGAGAGATAACAGGAATTGGTCATTCACATGGTTAGTCATAAAATCCTACATAAAACTTGTAGATCACTGAATATGATATGTTTGATTCCTTGCAATAGTTTTGCGATATAGAGATGATAATATGTGGGAGGTTCGAGTAGGTGGTTGTGTTTCATAAGGATATTGGTGTTAAGGTTTGTGATTCCCGAAGCATGCACGTATGGTCTACTAACTATGTAACAAAATTGGCACGCATTGTATTTTGATTGTTTATCTTTGCGTGAAGGTCGGGGGCGCGCAATGGTTAACTCCTACCAACCTCCCCCCTAGGAGCATGCGTAGTAGTACTTTGCTTCGAGGGCTAATAAACTTTTGCAATAAGCATATGAGTTCTTTATGACTAATGTGAGTCCATGAATTAGACACACTCTCACCCTTCCATCATTGCTAGCCTGTTCGGTACCGTGCATTGCCCTTCTCACCTCGAGAGTTGGTGCAAACTTCACCGGTGCATCCAAACCCTGTGATATGATACCCTCTGTCACACATAAGCCTCCTTATATCTTCCTCAAAACAGTCACCAAACCTACCTATCATGGCATTTCCATAGCCATTCCGAGATATATTGTTGTGCAATTTCCATCATCATCATATACATGACTTGAGCATGCATCGTCATATTGCTTTGCATGATTGTAAGATAGCTAGCATGATGTTTTCATGGCTTGTCCGTTTTTTGATGTCATTGCTATGCTAGATCATTGCACATCTTGGTACACCGCCGGAGGACTTCATATAGATTCATATCTTTGTTCTAGATATCGAGTTGTAATATTGAGTCGTAAGTAAATAAAAGTGTGATGATCGTCATTATTAGAGCATTGCTCCAGTGAGGAAAGGATGATGGAGACTATGATTCCCCCACAAGTCGGGATGAGACTATAGAATTTATGAAAAATAAAAGAGGACAAATAAGCCCAAATAAAAAAAGAGGCCAAAGAAGCCCACCAAAAAAATAAAAATAAAATGAGAGAAAAAGAGAGAAGGGGCAATGTTACTATCCTTTTACCACACTTGTGCTTCAAAATAGCACCATGCTCTTCATATAGAGAGTCTCTTGAGTTATCACTTTCATATACTAGTGGGAATTTTCATTATAGAACTTGGCTTGTATATTCCGATGATGGGCTTCCTCAAATGCCCGAGGTCTTCATGAGGAAGCAAGTTGGATTCACACCCACTTAGTTTTTAGTTTGAGATTTCATACACTTATAGCTCCAGTGCATCTGTTGCATGGCAATCCCTACTCCTCGCATTGACATCAATTGATGGGCATCTCCATAGCCCATTGATTAGCCGTGTAGATGTGAAACTTTCTCCCTTCTTGTCTTCTCCACAAAACCTCCACCATCATACTCTATTCCACCTGTAGTGTTATATCCATGGCTTGCACTCATGTATTGCGTGAGGGTTGAAAAAGCTAAAGCGCGTTAAAAAGTATGAACCAATTGCTTGGCTGACACCGGGATGAGCATGAGGGGTACCTTTTGTTAAGAAAAGGGAGCATACAATACTATATGATATTGAAGGGATAGCGTTCTTTAGCATTGATATTTTGAAAGACATGATTGCTTGTTGGGATGCCTGAATTATTATTGTTTTTATGTCAAATGATAGACTATTGCCTTGAATAACTCATGTCTTAATATTCATACCATTATTAGATTACATGATCAAGATTATGCTAGGTAGCATTCCACATCAAAAAATATCTTTTTTAACATCAACCTACTTGAGGACGAGCAGGAATTAAGCTTGGGGATGCTGATACATCTCCGTCGTATCTATAATTTTTGATTGTTCCATCCCAATATTATTCAACTTTCATATACTTTTGGCAACTTTTTATACCATTTTTGGGACTAACATATTGATCCAGTGCACAGTGCCAGTTCCTGTTTGTTGCATGTTTTATGTTTCGCAGAAAACCCATATCAAATGGAGTCCAAACGGGATAAAAACGGACGGAGAATATTTTTGGAATATTTATGATTTTTGGGAAGAAGAATCAACGCGAGACGGTGCCCGAGGGGGCCACGAGGCAGGGGGCGTGCCCCAGGGGGACAGGCGCGCCCCTGACCCTCATGGGCACCACGTAAGGCGGTTACTGCTCTTCTTTGTTCGCAAGAAAGCTAATTTCAGAGAAAAATCTGGACGAAGGTTTCAATCCAATCGGAGTTACGGATCTCCGGGTATATAAGAAACGGTGAAAGGGCAGAATACCAAAACGCAGAAACAGAGAGAGACAGAGAGACAGATCCAATCTCGGAGGGGCTCTCGCCCCTCCCACACCATGGAGACCATGGACGAGAGGGGAAACACTTCTCCCATCTAGGGAGAAGGTCAAGGAAGAAGAAGAAGAAGAAGAAGAAGAAGAAGAAGGGGGCTCTCTCCCCCTTGCTTCTGGTGGCGCCGGAACACCGCCGGGGGCCATCATCATCACCGCGATCTACAGCAACACCTCTGCCATCTCCATCACCTTCCCCATCTATATTCAGCGGTCCACTCTCCCAGAACCCATTGTACCATCTACTTGAACATGGTGCTTTTTGCTTCATATTATTATCTAACGATGTTTTGCAATCCTATGATGTCTGAGTAGATTTTCGTTGTCCTATGTGTGATTGATGAATTGCTATGATTGGTTTAATTTGCTTGTGGTTATGTTGCTGTCCTATTGTGCCCTCCGTGTCGCGTAAGCGTGAGGGATTCCCACTTTAGGGTGTTGCAATACGTTCATGATTCGCTTATAGTGGGTTGCTTGAGTGACAGAAGCATAAACCCGAGTAAGGGGGTTGTGGCATATGGGATAAAGGGGACTTGATGCTTTAATGCTATGGTTGGGTTTTACCTTAATGATCTTTAGTAGTTGCGGATGGTTGCTAGAGTTGCAATCACAAGTGCATATGATACCAGAAGAGAAAGTATGTTAGCTTATGCCTCTCCCACACAAAACCTGCTATTTGTCTAGTAAAGTAGTCAATTGCTTAGGGACAATTTCACAACTCCTACCACCACTTTTCCACACTCGCTATATTTACTTTATTGCTTCTTTATCTAAACATACCCTAGTGTATATTTACGTGCTCTTTATATTCTTGCAAACCTAGCCTACAACACCTACAGAGTACTTCTAGTTTCATACTTGTTCTAGGTAAAGCGAACGCTAAGCGTGCATAGAGTTGTATCGGTGGTCGACAGAACTTGAGGGAATATTTGTTCTACCTTTAGCTCCTCGTTGGGTTCGACACTCTTACTTATCGAAAGAGGCTATAATTGATCCCCTATACTTGTGGGTTATCAATGAGTGACACCTGTGCCAACGCGGAGCTAACACATGGTTCCGTCGGCCAATGAGAATTTTACACGTGGAAAATTGGCATTGGTCGTGGCTGTTAGCGGATTATCGGATCCAAAACCGGACTCGATAACTTAAAACTGACCCGTTACGGTGGATGCCACGTGTCAGTCACCCTTGATGAAAGTACTTCCATGATGCGGCATTTACCGTCATGGAAGTGAACATTTCTGTGATGATAATTTTGGTAATGTCATGGAACACTTCTATGACAACACAAGTATGACTATCTTGATTCTGTCATAAAATCGTGATGGATGTACATGCATGACAGAAAACGTGACCTACTATGACAAACACATATCATCACAGAAGTGTATTTTTTTTAGTGTTGGCTCCCTATCTCCGACGGCTTCTAGGTCGTGTGGGAAGCACCCCCCTATTGCCCACACTCACTTGGCAATGGTTCCAAATGCCGTTGCAGAAAGGGGTTAAAAACCATTTTTATAGCACTTTGCTGTACTAGTGCACTACTACGAGTACTACAACCTTGAGGACGGCGCCGAGGACGAGGACGAGGACGCGATCGACTTCAGCAGGGGGAGCGTGGAGTCCACCAACGGCGGCATTTCGTCAGGACAAGTCATCGACGTCTTATCTCACACCGCCGATGCATAGGCCAGCACAGCAGTGGATTTGTTAAAATTATGCGTACTTAGGCTTTGTTTTTAATGTTGGTCTTTTGTTAGAGCAATGTTTAGGTCAACTGGCTCTGCTCAATTACTAAAATTTCTTGATTCAGTAAGTGTGGTCTCTGTGTTGTATGCTCTTTTGTGTGCCAAATTAGCAAGCGATGTTAAATTATGCTATGACGTACCCGGGGAAAATTACACCAAAAAAGTTATTATCAAACTCATCCAATTGACGTAAAGTAGAAGAATCATTTGCGATGCACACAATTGTTCAAAGTGAATGGTGTCCGGCGGCACCGCGCGCAAAGTTTCCCTCCACATTTCCAAAATTTTGGCCTACCGCCAAAATATCAACCCCCGCCCCCTCCCCCCTTCCGCACCCCCTTTTCTCCCCGACCACAAGTCACATTTCCCCTGTTTCCTCCTTCCTTCCTAAGCTATATCCGCTTCCTCGCTTCCTTCCTCGCTCTCGCTGTCTCGCATCTAACCGCCGGGGTCGCCATGGTCTTCTTCAATGACCTCTCCAGCGGTTCGTCCTCCGATGACGACTCCTTCACCACTCGGGTATGCCTCTCTTCTCTCTCTCGGGCTATGACTTGGAATAAAGGATTTTAACCCGGCAGTCGATTTGAGTCATTTATTCCTCTTGTAGCTCCCTAGGACCATCAGTTGCAACAAATCGAGCGGGGTGGCTGAAGATCCGTCTGCTCGTTGTCACCATCAATCTCCATGCGTGAAGCTAGCTGCGTTTGAATCTGTGGACAGTGGGAGGAAGTTTCTGGCATATGAAGAGAATGTGAGACCCTCTTTCGTTGTTACAAATCATTTGTTAGATGTGATTCAGACACTGTCATGGTCCCAACCCATTCATACCACACCTTCAACCAAACACATCCTAAGACATTGTCACAGTTTGTACCTAATATCTAAAAATGTTGCCATCTCATCAGCGATGCCATTAGAAAATTATTTGCCGCTTCAGCAGTTTGTGCAGCCAACTTTGGTCAACACATCCGAGAAGCCAAGCTGTAAAATACTAAATCTTTTATGGCACGAAGGAACTGGGCATCAAAGCAACTAGGTGCTCCCGAGTCCGGGTCCCTAATTTTTTCTGCTACATCGGCTCGCCAGTGCAGGGCACCGGTGCGAGATGTAGCAACAGTTGTCTTTACACCGGTTTTGGAATACATAGTGGACGGCCATAGTGCTATTAGTTCTTTGTTACTAAATGTGTGCATGTACACACATGTTAGTATCAATTTGCTGTCATCCAAACATTGTCTCTATGCCATTGCAGTTATATTTACCTTCCTCATAAAATGTTCAATTTGTTATTTATAATACATGATTAAGAGTTCGTAGCATTGTTGTAGTTAATTATAGCTTCTGATGTTTCAGAATTTGGTTGTCGTCTCAGTAGCAATTAATTCATTTGCACATTGATCTTTTTGAGAAGATATGTCATAATTAACCTGTTTCTTCAGTTTTTCAAAATAAGTATTGGTTATTTTCTATGTTGCTATAAACCCATTTCCCCTACAATTGTTACTGATCTAGTTTCAAATATTATAGGATGAATGGAAGTGTTCTTAATTGGAGTGGGTTGATCAAGAGTGGCAACAGTCTTTGAAGATGTGCCTAGCAAAGCTCTGGAGCATGTATGAGGAAGAGAACATAGTTACGCTTAGAGAAAGTGTTGTCAGCGCTGGAGAATATTTGAATATGCGGGATAAAAAGAGGAAGATGGAGAATGAGCTCAGATTTTTTAAATCGAACTTTGCTAAGATGGTGTTGGCGAAGGAGGAGGCACTTTCCAGTTGGACAGTGCAAAACAAGTTCTTAGTGAACTGAAAGCAGAGGTGGATAAGACGTGCCTGGATGATCTCAATTAGGAAAATGTATATATTGTTCTAATATTGTTCTTATGAAGTTGAACTAGCTATATGATGTATTGTGTTGTTTTCAGGTAGCTATCGTACTGTGATGTTAAAATATATTTATGTGCCTGATATGAAATTGGCAAACAGTTGTTTGATATGAAATGTGAATTTGCGTAATACTGGAATCATTAATTGTAAACTAATAAACCTACTAAATGGGTCATGGAACTTTGCAAATGGTTCTGGCAGTAAAAGCTCTTGTGATGGATAGCCCAATGCCACACAGTTTTGTTCACCAAACCGTGTGTAATGTAGTTGATAAAAGCAACCGGCTAACCAAGGAAGAGCATGTGTGATAGTTACACATTTCACACATGAGCATATACATAAAACTGTGTGGGATGTACATACGAACGGAAACGTTTTCCCTGGATTGACTGTGTGGGATGTACATAAGAACGGAAACGTATTCCTTGGATTGACTGTGTGTGATATACATACGAATAGAAACGTTTTCCCTGGATTGACTGTGTGGGATGTACATAAGAACGGAAACTTATTCCTTGGATTGAGTGTGTGTGATATACATAAGAACGGATATGTTTTTCTGGGATTCACCGTGTGGGATGTACATATGAATGGAAACGATAGGGTTTTGATGCCTCGCTCGATCACACACGAGCTCATTTTGCCCCAGCATGTGTGCCAGGAGGGCCTATCCCCGACGGTTTCTGGGTCATGTGGGAAGGACCCCCCCCCTATCGCCCACACTCACTTGGCGACGGTTCCAAATGGCATCACGTAAAGGGGTTAAAGACCGTTTGTATAGCACCTATGCATGCCAGTGCAAGTCTATGTGGCCTACTGAAGACGAGGTCACTTGGGAGAAATTCGAAGACAAATTTCGCAAGTATCATATTCCTGTCAGCATCATGAAGGTCAAGCAGTGAGAGTTCCTTGCTCTTACACAAGGGAACCTGTCCGTAAGTGAATATTCAAACAAGTTCAATCACTTGGTTCATTATTCCATTCATGATGTAGCCACTGAATAAAGGAAGATAGACTGATTCCTTGGAGGGCTCAATCCTACACTCTGATGTACGCTTAGCATGCTGGACTTTCCTGATTTTCCAACCTTGGTGAACAAGGCTATCATCACAGAAAGGGAGCATTAGCTTGCCAATGATCACAAGTCAACTTATGAAGACCAAAAACGCTTTCGAGCCCAAGAAGGATAGATAGATTATTCAAAAGGCCCATACTTGGCAGTAGCCTCAGTTTGAGTTCAAGCCAACCTGGCAGGAGAATAACAATAAAATAGAGAATCAAGTCAAGAACATGGTTACCAACCCACTGAAGGAAGATTGTCAACGTAACAATGCTTGTTTCTCCTGTGGTCAAACCAGGCATTATGCAAGACATGTTCCAAGAATGGCAAGCCACCCACGACTATCAAGAGACAAATTAACAACATGGGACCCTTCCTAGCGCAGAATCTTATTCAAGGGCAACTTCATCATCTCTTCGCAGAAGAAGCCCAAGAGACACCCGAAGTGGTCATTGGTATGTTTCCTGTTAATAACATACCTGCTACAATTTTATTCGATTTCGGGGCTTCCCATTCTTTTATTTTGCAGAGTTTTGTTACCCAAAACAAGTTTTCTTGCACTCTTCTGCAAAAATTCATGGTGGTACTATCTCCGGGATCTATGCTCAGAACAAATGTTGTATGCCGAGGATTGGAGATAGACATCCATGGAGTTATTTTCCCCGCCACCTTGGTGTCCATTGAATCAGCAAAGCTGGATGTCATTTTGGGAATGGACTGGCTGACAAGGCATCAAGTCTATATCAATTGCGCAACTCAAGAAGTCGGATTAATAAATCCTTCAGAGCAATCAGCTTAGTTTTTGCTTGCAGAAACATGCCAAAGAAGGAAATGATTTACACTGCCATTGCATCATACATGAAGTTGATTCCAGTGGTCAGCGAGTTTCCAGATGTATTTCCTGAAGAATTTCCAGGAATGCTACCAGACCGTGAGCTTGAATTTTCCATCGATCTTGTGCCCAGGGCGTCGCCCATTTACAAGAAATATTATCGTATGCCTTCATCCAAGTTAGTGGAACTGAAGAAGCAATTGGAGGAGATGCTCCAAAAAGGATGCATTCACCCCAACTCTTCGCCATGGGGATCACCAGCTATATTCATTGCCAAGACGGATGGTAGTCTACTGATGTGTGTTGACTATCGCAACCTTAATGATGTCACCATCAAAAACAAGTACCTGCTCCCCAGGATTAATGATTTGTTTGACCAATTGAGTTGATCCTAGATATTCTCCAAGATTGATTTACGGACCGAGTATCATCAACTAAAAATTAAGAAGGAAGACATTCCCTAGAACGCATTCACCACTCGCTATGGGCTATATGAGTACATGGTCATATCATTTGGCCTGACTAATGCCCCCGCATTCTTCATGCATATGATGAACAAGGTGTTAATCAACTTCTTGGACAAATTTGTGGTCGTGTTCATCAACGACATTCTCATACATTGAAAAGGAGAGGAAGAGCATAACCAGCATCTCTGAGCCGTATTGCAACGACTTCGCGACAATCCGTTGTACGCCAAATTCATCAAGTGCAAGTTCTAGATCAAGCAAGTGGGATTTCTTGGGCACATTATATAAGCTCAAGGAGTGGCTGTGGACCCGAGCAAGGTTACGGAAGTGTTAAATTGGAAGGCACCCACAATCATGTCAGAAATCCAAAGTTTCTTGGGTCTTGCCGGCTACTACATCGATTTATTGAAGGCTTTTCAAAGATAGCCAAGCCAATGGCAGAACTGCTCAAGAAGAATCGGAAGTTTGAGTGGATAGGGGCCTGCGAAAAAGTTTCAGTGAATTGAAGACTCGTTTGACCACAACACCCGTATTGATACTTCCTGATATCTATCAAAGCTTTGACATTTATTGCGACACATCCAGGAGGGGCATAGGATGCATACTCGTGCAAGATGGCAAGTTCATGGCTTATGCATCTAGACAACTATGGTTGCATGAAGAGAATTACCCCACGCACGACTTGGAATTGGCGGTAGTGGTGCACGCCTTGAAAATTTAGAGACACTATCTCATTGGGAAAAGATGCCAAGTCTTCACCGACCACAAGAGTCTCAAGTACATCTTCAGTCAACCAGACTTGAATCTCGGACAAAGGAGATGGCTTGAATTGGTCAAGGATTATGATATTGGAATAAATTACCATTCGGGAAAGGCCAACATGGTAGCCGATGCACTCAGTCGCAAACAAGCCACCATGAATGCGTTAATGGAGCTCTTACCTTCTGAATTGCAAGAAGAGATGGCCTAGCTTAACTTGAGCATTTGTGATGCCATGTGTGCAGCTACCTTAGAAATCACTTCTACTCTGGAACAAGAGGTTCGCAAGGCCCAAGCTGAGGATCCATTTCTATTAAAGATGATTGCTTGAATGCAAATACGAAAGACTCAAGATTTCCACAAAGATGGTAAAGGTACCCTTCAATTCCAAGGCTGAATATGCATACCAAATCAGGAAGATCTAAAGCGGCAGATATTAAAGGAAGCACATGAGTCTGCATATTCGAATCATCCTAGAGGTACCAAGATGTATGAAGATCTGAGGCATATATTTTGGTGGAATGGTATGAAGAAATACATTGCATACTTTGTTGCTTGATGTGACATTTGTAAAAAAGTAAAGGCAGAACACCAAAAGCCCGCCGGATTGTTACAACCTTTACCTATTTTGCAATGGAAGTGGGATGACATTTTCATGGATTTCATCATGGGACTGCCCAAGTCACTTTGACGAAATAATGCTGATATAACCACACCAATAACCCACAATATTAATCCAGTAGTTATTCAGGTTGCTCACAATGTTTCCCCTATGGAAGTTACATGCATGCATATGATAGAGATGCACTCATGTAACAAAGAGGAAAAGAGAAAGTTGATCATGCTTTCATTACCTTGGGAGATGTGCATGTACGTGCATGCAAGAAAATGCTCATACGCTGGCACTTTAGATCAGTTTGAGCAGACAAAGATTAGAAGGAGTACGTGTATCCATGAGGCAGGAGTTTTGGTCGCTGCTAATAGCCAGAGAAGAGTCCCGGTCGACTACAACTTCCATCAAGCACGGCCGCCCAAGAAAGAAGCATATTCATCGATGTTTCCAGGGATCAAACAACTCACGTTAAACGAAACTAGATGGGGTCCACCATCAGCTTATTTTGTGAAGATGGAACCTATGTACCGTGTCATGGTTTGCTTAGGAAATAAAAACAGCCGAGATGTAAAAGGAAATTTTCTTAAGAGTCCTATAGTTATCTTTAGGCAAAGTCATGGAGTTGTTTTATTTGGTTTTTAGCCATGAGAGTAGAGATAGGATTTTCCTTCATTGTCAAGTTTCTTTAGATGGTCTGGCTGGTATAAATCCTAGGTGCAGCCATGTAATAGGTTAGGTTATTTTGAGATGAATTAGACACCGTGTGTGTTCCGGCTGTCATCCATTATCGAGTTTAGAGAAACTTTATCAAAAATCTTCGTTGTCGTGTGAGTTCCTGTCATGCGACGCATAGGAGAATATAAGCTGAGCCTATACAGCTCGTCCATGTTATTCCTTCGGATCGAGGGGTTGGCGTGTTGTTTTCGTGGGATTTGCGAACATCTTCGTAAACCGGCGACTATTTGTTGCTGCGATGAAGGTTTGTGCGTGAAAGATTGTGCCAACAATGGATCGACCCTTGTCTCGAGGTTCGCTCCACATCAAATGCTATATTAGTCGTGGTCAACACGCTGACAAAAGTGGCTCATTTCATTCCTATAACGACCACATATCGGGCAGATCAGCTTGCACAACTATATGTATCCAGAATTCTCAGTTTGCATGGAGTCCCAAGAAGCATCACTTTAGTCTGGGGATCTCTGTTACCTCGGCATTCTAGGCACGTCTTCACCAAGCTTTGGGAACATCTTTGAAGTATAGCACCGCTTATCATCCTCAGAGAGATGGACAAACAGGGCGAGTAAATCAAATTCTTGAAGATATGCTTTGAGCATGTGACATTGCTCAAGGATCGAAATGGGAAGACAGTTTGTCTTATGCAGAATTTTCTTGCAATAATGGATATCAAACTGGCCTCAATACGCCACCTTATGAGACCCTATATGGGCGTAAGTGTTGTACCCCTCTGAACTGGTCACAAACCAGAGACAGTCGCATCTTCGGTACTGATTTGATGTGATGGAAATATGCCCTAGAGGCAATAATAAAATGGTTACTATTATATTTCCTTAGTCATGATAAAGGTTTATTATTTATGCTAGAATTGTATTGACCAGAAACTTAAATACATGTGTGGATACATAAACAAATACCATGTCCCTAGTGAGCCTATACTAGACTAGCTCGTTGATCAAAGATGGTTAAGGTTTCCTAACCATAGACATGAGTTGTCATTTGATAACGGGATCACATCATTAGGAGAATGATGTCATTCGGAGAATGATGTGATGGACAAGACCCAACCGTTAGCATAGCATATGATCGTTCAGTTTATTGCTAATACTTTCTTAATGTCAAATACATGCTCCTTCGACCATGAGATCATGCAACTCCTGAATACCGGAGGAATACCTTGTGTGATATCAAATGTCACAACGTAACTGGGTAACCGTAAAGATGCTCTACAGGTATCTCCGAAGGTGTCTGTTGAGTTGGTATGAATTGCGATTGGGATTTTCACTCCATGTATCAGAGAGGTATCTCTGGGCCCTCTCGATAATACACATCACAAGAAGCTTGCAAGCAAAATGACTAAGGAGTTAGTTGCAAGATGATGTATTACAGAACGAGTAAAGAGACTTGCCGATAAGGAGATTGAACTAGGTATAGAGATACCGACGATCGAATCTCGGGCAAGTAACATACCGATAGACAAAGGGAATTACGCATGTTGTCACAAAGGTTCAACCAATAAAAGATCTTTGTGGAATATGTAGGAATCAATATGGGCATCTAGGTCCCGCTATTGGTTATTGACCGAAGAGGTGTCTCGGTCATGACTACATAATTCCCGAACCCGTAGGGTCGCATGCTTAACGTTCGTTGACGCTAGAGTAGTATTGGAATATTTGATGTGTGGTAACAAATATTGTTCGGAGTCCCATATGAAATTCCGTACGTCATGACGAGTCTCAGAATGGTCGAGAGGTAAATATTTATATATGTGATGTCATATTTTGGGTTCCGGGAAAAGGTGCAGTTTTTTCGCTATTGTACCGGGAAGCTTCCAGAAGGTTCCGGAGGATTCTGGAAGTCCACAAGTGGGTTCACCATGACCCAAGGGCTAGCATGGTCTGCGTGGAGGCACCCTTTCCTTATTAGGCTAGGCGCACCAAGTCCTTAAAAGCCCACGTGGCTACGGAAGGCAAAAAAGGAAGGAGTCCTAGTAGGAACAGGATTGGACTTGGAGTCTGAGTCCTCTCTTTCTTAGATGCACCCTAGGGCTTGGAGGGTCTTTTTCCCATGCCCCTCCACCTATATATAGAGGGGAGGGGCGCCCCAAGAGGATACACCAAGCCCTTCGCGCCCCGCTCTCTCCCTTTACTCCGTAGTTCCACCGCCTCGTCCCTGCAAAGCGATGTCGGTGCTCCACCACCACGATCACCACCACGTCGTCGTGTTGGTTGTGATCCCATCTACTTATCCTCTCCCGCTTGCTAGATCAACAAGGAGGGGATTTCATCGAGCCGCACGTGTGCTAAACTCGGAGGTTTCATCCGTTCGGCTCTAGATCGGTTGGATCATGATCGGATCACGAAGAGTATGACTACATCAACTGCGTGATAAACGCTTCCGCTTAGCAATCTACTAGTGTATCTAGATGCTCTTCCCATCTCATAGTTGTGCTCTCCATGGATATATCTTGCATGTGCGTAGAAATTTTTTGTTTTCCATGCAACATTCCCCAATAGTGGCATCATGAGCCAGGCCTATGCGTAGATGATATGCACGAGTAGAACACAAAGAAGTTGTGGTCGGTGATGTTCATACTGCTTACCACCAATGTCTTATTTTGATTCGGCGGCATTGTGGGATGAAGCGTCCTGGACCAACCTTACATGTCCATGCACATGAGACCGGTTCCATCGATTGACATGCAACTTGTTTTGCATAAAGGTGGCTGGTGGGTGTCTGTTTCTCCTACTTTCGCTGAATCGAATTTGACGACGGCCGGTCCTTAAAGAAGGTTAGAACATCAAACTTGATAATCACCATTGTGGTTTTGCGTAGGTAAGAATGGTTCTTGCTAGTTGCCCGTAGCAGCCACATAGAACTTGCAACAACAAAGTAGAGGAGGTCTAACTTATTTTTGCAGGGTAGGTTTTGATGCGATATGGTAAAGATGTGATGTGATATATGTTGTTGTATGAGATGATCATGTTTTGTAATATCGACAACCGGCAGGAGCCTTATGGTTGTCTTTTAATTATTGTATGAAATGCAAGGCCATGTAATTGCTTTACTTTATCTCTATGCGTTAGCAATAGTTGTAGAAGCAATAGTTGGTGAGACGACCCCGACGCAACGATGTAGATCAAGGTGTCTAGCCGATGACGATGGAGATCATGCCGATGCTTTGGATATGGAGATCAAAAGCACAAGATGATGATGGCCATATCATGTCACATATTTTGATTGCATGTGATGTTTATCCTTTATGCATCTTATTTTGCTTAGAACAACGGTAGAATTATAAGATGATCGCTTCACTTAATTTCAAGATAAAAGTGTTCTCCCTAAGTATGCACCATTGCCAAAGTTCGTCGTTTCGAAGCACCACGTGATGATCGGGTGTGATAGACTCTACATTCACATACAACGGGTGTAAGCCAGTTTTGCACATGTAGAATACTTGGGTTAAACTTGACGAGCCTAGCATGTACAGGCATGGTCTCAGAACGCTAGAGACCGAAAGGTCAAACATGAGTCATATAGTAGATATGATCAACATAAAGATGTCCACCATTGAATACTACTCCATCTCATGTGATGATCGGACATGGTTTAGTTGATTTGGATCATGTATCACTTAGAGAAACTTGAGGGATGTTGATTTAAGTGGGAGTTCATTAGTAATTTGATTAATTGAACTAAGATTTATCATGATCGTAGTCAAAATGCCTTTGCAAATTATGTTGTAGTTCAATAGCTCGCGATGTAGCTTCCACATTTTTTTGATACGTTCCTAGAGAAAACCAAGTTGAAAGATGATGGTAACAATAATGTGGACTAGGTACGTGATATGAGGATTATGTCCTTGATGCACCGCTAGGTGACAAACCTGCCGCAGAAGCTGATGCAGATGTTATGAACATTTAACAAGCTCGATCTGATGACTACTTGATAGTTTAGTGCACCATGCTTTAAGGCTTAGAATCGGGGCTCCAAAGACGTTTTGAACGCCATGGAACATATGAGATGTTCCAAGAGTGAAATTGGTATTTCAGGCTCATGCCCATGTTGAGTGGTATGAGACCTCTGACATGTAATTTGCCTACAAGATGGAGGAGAATAGCTCGGCCAGTGAGCATGTGCTCAGAATGTCTGGGTACTACAATCGCTTGAATCAAGTGGGAGTTAATCTTTCAGATAAGATAGTGATTGATAGAGTTCTCCAGTCACTATCACCAAGCTACTAGAGCTTCGTGATGAACTATAATATGCATGGGATGAAGAAAACTATTCCCACGCTCTTCGCAATGCTGAAATCAGCGAAGGTAGAAATCAAGAAAGAATATCAAGTGTTGATGGTTAACAAGACCACTAGTTTTAAGAAAAAGGGCATGGGAAAGAAAGGGGACTTCAAGAAGAACAGTAAGAAAGTTGCCACTCCCGTGAAGAAGCCCAAAGCTGGACCCAAGCCTGAAACTGAGTGCTTCTGCTGCAAAGGAAATGGTCACTGGAAGCGGAACTGCCCCAAATACTTGGCAGATAAGAAGGATGGCAAAGTAAACAAAGGTATATTTGATATACATGTTATTGATGTGTACCTTACTGGTGCTCATAGTAGCCCCTGGGTATTTGATACAGGTTCAGTTTCTGAGATTAATTAGTAACTCGAAATAGGAGTTGCAGAATAAATGGAGACTAGTTAAGGGCGAGGTAACAATGTGTGTTGGAAGTGTTTCCATGATTGGTATGATCACCATCAGTCCCTCTACCTTCAGGATTAGTGTTGTGCCTAAATAAATGTTATTTGGTGTTTGCATTGAGCATGAACATGATTAGATTGTGTTTATTGCAATACGATTTTTGATTTAAGTCACAGAATAATTGTTGTTCTGTTTACATGAATAAAACCTTCTATGGTCATACACCCAATGTAAATGATTTATTGAATCTTGATCGTAGTGATACACATATTCATAATACTAATGCCAAAAGATACAAAGTTGATATTGATAGTGCAACATACTTGTGGCACTGCCGTATAGGTCATATTGGTGTAAAGCACATGAAGAAACTCCATGAGGATGGACTTTTTGAATCACTTGATTATGAATCATTTGATACTTGCGAACCATGCCTCATGGGCAAGATGACTAAAACTCCGTTCTCTGGAACAATGGAGCAAGCTAATGACTTACTCGAAATAATACATACCGATGTATGCGGTCTGATGAGTGTTGAAGCATGCGGCGGGTATTGTTATTTTCTCACCTTCACAGATGATTTGAGTAGGTATGGGTATATCTACTTGACGAAACACAAGTCTGAAACGTTTGAAAAGTTCAAATAATTTCAGAGTGAAGTGGAGAATCATCGTAACAAGAAAATAAAGTTTCTACAATCTGATCGTGGATGTGAATATTTGAGTTACGAGTTTGGCCTTCATTTAAAACAATGTGGAATAGTTCCACAACTCACACCACCTGCAACACCACAGCATAATGGTGTGTCTGAACATCGTGACCGTACTTTATAGATATGGTGCGTTCTACGATGTCTCTTACTAATTTGCCACTATTGTTTTGGGGTTATGCATTAGGGACAACCGCATTCACGTTAAATAGGGAACTGTCTAAATCCATTGAGATGACACTGTATGAACTGTAGTTTGGCAAGAAACCTAAGCTGTCGTTTATGCCAAAAGGCTTCAGTATGATAAGCTCGAACCCAAAGCGGAGAAGTGTGTCTTCATAGGATACCCGAAAGAAATTATTGGGTATACCTTCTACCACATATCTGAAGGCAAATTCTTTGTTGCTAAGAATGGGTCCTTTCTAGCGAAGGAGTTTCTCTCGAAAGAAGTCTGTCGGAGGAAAGTAGAACTAGATGAGGTGGTTGTACCTTCTCTTGAATTGGAAAGTAGTACATCAGAGAAAGTCGTTCCCGTGATGCCTACACTAACCAAAGAGGAAGTGAGATGTATCCAACGTATCTAGATTTTTTGGTCGTTCCATGCTGTTATATTATCATTCTTGGATGTTTTATAATCATTTTATAGTCATTTTATATCATTTTTTGGTACTAACCTATTGACATAGTGCCAAGTGCCACTTGCTGTTTTTTGCATGTTTTTTACATCATGGGAAATCAATACCAAACGGAGTCAAACGCAGCGAAACTTTTTGTGGATTTTTTATGGACCAGAAGACATCCAGCGGGCCGAAGAAGCACCTGGGGGCTGCTCGGAGGGGATAACAACCGACCAGGGTGCCCTAGTGGGTTGTGCCCACCTCGGGTGCCCCCCGGACCACCTCTTTACTCTATAAATACCCCAATATTCCAGAAACCCTAGGGGAGCCGACAGAAATCAATTCCAGCCGCCGCAAGTTCCAGAACCACGAGATCCAATCTAGACACCATCATGGAGGGGTTCATCATGTCCATTGATGCCTCTCCGATGATGCGTGAGTAGTTCTTTGTAGACCTACAGGTCCGTAGTTAGTAGCTAGATGGCTTCCTCTCTCTCTTTTGATTATGAATACAATGGTCTCTTGGAGATCCATATGATGTAACTCTTTTTGCAGTGTACTTGTTGGGATCAGATGAACTTTGAGTTTATGATCAGATCTATATTTTTAGCCATGAAAGTTATTTGAGTCTTCTTTTATCTCTTATATGCATGATTGCTTATAGCCTCTTATTTCTTCTCCGATATTTGGGTTTTGTTTGGCCAACTTGATCTATTTATCTTGCAATAGGAAGAGGTGCTTTGTAATGGGTTCGATCTTACGATGCTTGATCCCAGTGACAGAAGGGGAACCGACACATATGTATCATTGCTATTAAGGATAACAAGATGGAGTCTATTTCTACATAAATAGATCTTGTCTACATCATGTCATCGTTCTTATTGCGTTACTCCGTTTCTCCATGAACTTAATACACTAGGTGCATGATGGATAGCGGTCGATCTGTGGAGTAATAGTAGTAGATGCAGGCAGGAGTCAGTCTACTAATCATGGACGTGATGCCTATATAATGATCATTGCCTGCATATCGTCATGATTATTTGAAGTTCTATCACTTGCCCAATAGTAATTCGTGTAGCCACCGTTTGCTATTTTTCTCAAGAGAAGACACTAGTGAAATCTACAGCCCCCGGGTCTGTTTCTCATTATATTTGCCTTTGAGATCTATTTTATTTGCTTTTATTTCCAGATCTATTAAACCAAAAATACAAAAAATACCTTACTGCAATTTATTTTATCTCGCGTTCCCATGAGATCTATCTATCAAATTATTACAACTTTCTCACGTCCTTTTGCGAATTTATGGTGCCGTTACCCGGATGGGATTGACAACCTCTTTAATACTTCGGGTTGCGAGTATTTGTTATTTGTGTGCATGTGTTGTTTACGTAGTGTTGCTTGGTTCTCCTACTGGTTCGATAACCTTGGTCTCATCACTGAGGGAAAGACCTACCGTCACGTACTGTATCATCCCTTCCTCTTTGGGGAAATACCACGTAGTCTAGCAGACATCAAAAGAAATCTCTGGGGTCGTTGCCAGGGCGGATCACGTCAAGATAGTCTCGTGTCAAGTCGCCAAATTCTGGCGCCGTTTGCCGGGGAGACATCATCAACATCTACCAGGTTCCCAATCACAAATCTCACCTCCTCGCAATTTACATTATTTGCCATTTGCCTCTATATTTCCTCTCCCCCACTTAAATTTTTTTGCCGTTTTATTCGCCCTCTTTTTCGTTCACCATTTTCTCGTCAGATTTGTTTTTGTGTGCAATCTTGTTTTCCATTATTGTCGTCATGGATAGTCCATCCTCTATTGCATGCACTCCCGAGAATGAGGTTCTCAACTTTAAACAAAGGGGAGGAGATAATTTAAAAGATGCTTGGTATAGAATTTGCAATGCTAATAATAGATCTATCTATAAGCAATCTACTATTGTTCCTCTTCGTTGTTTTTATGTGGGCATCACCACTTGGTATTTGATAGGATTACCGGTGGAAATTCCTTCATGCATCCCTCTCTTGATGCTTTTAATGCTATGGGAAATTTAGTAGGCTCACCACCTCTTATGATTAATGGAACAACTTTGACTCTTGAGCATGTCATGCAAAGATTAGATTCTATTGAAAAGAAAATGCTTACTAAAGATCATATTGAAAAATTGGATAAAATGATGCATAATTTTGCTACTGATATTGGGTCAAAGGCGGGAGAAGTTTTTTAAGTTGTTCAAAGAAAAGGGGATCGTAATTCATGAAAGAATTGAAGAAAGCCCATATCGGATTGATAAACTAGAAGAAATCTTTAGTAATTTAAGCACGGCTTTTGCTTCTGCTAAAACTATTGAAAAAACTCCCGTAAAGATTGGCAAGACTACTCAAGTTACTAAGAACAAGGGTGTGACTTCTAGTAATAATAGTAAAGAGGATCTTAAGATGATTAGTATCCACCCGGATTTTTTGAAGTTATAAGAGATCCCTTGGGCAAGAATGAGTTCTTTAAACATGTTCCTAGGAGTATTTCGTTGAAACTCTTTATGCTAAATCTTTGAAGGATTCTAAGTGTTTGATTGGAGAGTTGGAGAAGGATGACAAAACTTAGATCCTTCCTTTGTGCCTAGCTAAGGGTGTGAGACAATAACGCTTGTTGGGAGGCAACCCAATGAATAAAATTTATTTTTGTCTTTTGCTTTCTGTTCTTGAGTGTTTGCACAATTATGCTACTGTTATGATTGTGTTTTTTGTGTTTTAATTAGTGTTTGTGCCAAGTAAAGCCTTTAGGATCTTCTTGGGTGATAGTTGTTTGATCCTGCTGAAAAATAGAAACTTTTGTGTCCAGAGTTGCAATTTTTAAAATTCACAGAAGCGACGAAAAAATCTGAATTTTTTACAGTAGATTTATATACAAATTGCCTAGGCTGTCCTATTTATCAGAATGTTTGGGGTTACAGAAATATTCGAACAATTTAGATTGCAATAGACTGTTCTGTTTTTGACAAATTCTATTTTCTTTGTGTTGTGTGCTTGTTTTGATGATTCTATGGTTTTCTTTGAAGTGTTTTTGCCATAGAAAAGTTGGAATACAGTATATATAATGCAAGAATAAAATATGAATAGGTTGCAACAATACTTATAGTAGTTATTTGTTTTCTTATACTAACGGATCTCACGAATGTTTTGTAGAGTTTTGTGTGATTGAAGTTTTCAAGTTTTGCGTGAAGTTACGATGGATGAAGGAATAAGGAGTAAGAAGAGCCTAAGCTTGTGGATGCCCATGGCATCTCAAGCTATTATCCAAAGAGAAGCAAGCAACTAAGCTTGGGGATGCCCCGAGTGGCATCCCCTGTTTCTTCTAACGACCATCGGTACTTTACTCGAAGCTATATTTTTATTCGTCACATACTATGAGTTTTGCTTAGAGTGTCTTGTATGATTTGAGTCTTTGATTTTTTGCTTTTTATTTTCAGTCTTGATTCCTTGGTAGACACACTTGTTTGAGAGATCCAAAATTATGCCACGACTTCTTAGAATTGCTCTCTATGCTTCACTTAAATCTTTATAAGCTATGGAATTGCTCTAGTGCTTCACTTATGTATAATTTTAGCACGGTGCACTTTAGTATTTTTGAAGAAATGCTCTCTTGCTTCACTTAGATTTATTTGAGAGTTAGTAAAATTTTCAAGAAATTCTCTGTCGCTTCACTTAAATTAATTTGAGAGAAAGAAAAATTATGCTCATGATCTTCACTTATATTTGTTTGAGCTTATCAAAAGCAACACATGACAAATTAGTTCCAAAGTGATAGATATCCAAGAAGGATATAATAAAAACGTTCATGAAGATCATTGGACAAAATAAACTTGATTTCTTGTAATAGTTTTGAGATATGATGATGCGATATGTGAGTTATGTTGATGAGTAATTATGCTTTAGTAAGAATATTGGTGTTAAAGTTTGTGACTCCCTATGCAAGCACGAAAGTCAATAGTTGTGCAATGAAATTACATCCTACTTGTGGTGCATTATCCGGTGTTAATTATGCTCAATGCTCTCTTATGAGATTATTCGTTTCTTGGTTGGTCGCTTCTCAATCTTTTGCTAGCCTTCATTTTTCACTAAGTATGATCACTACTTGTGCATCCAAAATCCTCTACCAGTTTTGCCACATGAGTCCACTATACCTGCCTATATGCGGTATTCTTTTGCCGTTATAAGCAAATTTGTATGTGCCATCTCTAATTTTCAAAATAAATTTCTCTTTTGTGTGCTCATACCGCTCATGAGGCGGTGAAGGGTGGCCGATATTTTCCATGCTAGATGTGTTATTCTCACAATAGGTGTTTATTCACTTGTCATTGCACGAGACTAAGGCAAAGGTATTAGGGATGCCCAGTCCTGAAATGAAAAATTAATTTACTTTATGTTGTCAAATTATAAATTCCTTGGAAAGTGTTGGTATGGAAGGCAGCCATGAAAAGTGAAAGTATGGTTGAAAAAGGAATAAACTTTATTTTCTGTTTGGGAACCGCCTATGATATATCTAGCATGGAAAGTGTGGGGAGCTTTAAGTCGTTTTCGTTGGTGGGAAAAGTATGCCTCTCAAAATGTTTTTATCTCTCAATTTTCGCTTTGAGCTCTGGGACCTCTACAAATCCCTACTTCCCTCCACGAAGGGCCTCTCTTTTTTACTTTATGCAATTTTTATTTTTAATTTGAGTCTCCATCTTCTCTTATAAAGTACCAACTAGGGGGCACTATGATCGTACTTCAGCATTGGTTGTAGCTAATATGTGAGTGTGTTTCATGAATGGATCAATGACTGAGCATGATGGGCTATTTTAGCATTGATATTTTGAAAGACTTGGTTGCTTGTTGGTATGCTTGAGTATTTAAGTCTCATGTCAAAACTAGACTATTGCTTTGAACCATATAAAAGTCCAAATGTCCATGCTACAAAGAAAAGAATATGAGAAGACATGTTAGGAAGCACTCCACATCAAAAATTCTGTTTTTATCATTTATGTATTCGAGGACGAGCAGGAATTAAGCTTGGGAATGCTGATACGTCTCCAACGTATCTATAATTTTTGACTGTTCCATGCTATTATATTATCATTCTTGGATGTTTAATAATCGTTTTATAGTCATTTTATATCATTTTTGGTACTAACCTATTGACATAGTGCCAAGTGGCTGTTGATGTTTTTGCATGTTTTTACATCGCAGGAAATCAATAACAAACGGAGTCCAAACGCAATGAAACTTTTTGTGGATTTTTGATGGACCAGAAGACATCTAGTGGGCCGAAGAAGCACCCGGGGGCTGCTCCGAGGGGAGCACAACTGACCAGGGTGTGCCTGGAGGCCCAGGCGTGCCCTGGTGGGTTGTGCCCACGTCGGGTGCCCCCAGACTACCTCTTTACTCTATAAATACCACAATATTCTACAAACCCTAGGGGAGTTAATGAAAATCAATTCTAGATGCCGCAAGTTCCAGAACCACCAGATCCAATCTAGACACCATCACGGAGGGGTTCATCATGTCCATTGGTGCCTCTCCGATGATGCGTGAGTAGTTCTTTGTAGACTTACGGGTCCGTAGTTCGTAGCTAGATGGCTTCCTCTCTCTCTTTTGATTCTCAATGCAGTGGTCTATTGGAGATCCATATGATGCAACTCTTTTTGCGGTGTGTTCGTTTGGATTGGATTAACTTTGAGTTTATGATCAGATCTATCTTTTTATCGATGAAATTTATTTGAGTCTTCTTTGATCTCTTATATGCATGATTGCTTATAGCCTCGTATTTCTTCTCCGATATTTGGGTTTTGTTTGGCCAACTTGATCTATTTATCTTGCATGGGAAGAGGTGCTTCGTGATGGGTTCGACCTTACGGTGCTCTATCCCAATGACAGAAGGGGAACCGACATGTATGTATCATTGCTATTAAGGATAACAAGATGGGGTCCATTTCTACATAAATAGATCTTGTCTACATCATGTCATTATTCTTATTGCATTACTCCATTTCTCCATGAACTTAATACACTAGATGCATGCTGGATAGCGGTCGATGTGTGGAGTAATAGTACTAGATGCAGGCAGGAGTCGGTCTACTAATCTTGGACGTGATGCCTATATAATGATCATTGCCTAGATATTTTCATGATTATTTGAAGTTCTATCAATTGCCCAACAGTAATTCGTTTACCCACAGTTTGCTATTTTTCTCAAGAGAAGCCACTAGTGAAATCTAGGGCCCCGGGTCTCTTTCTCATTATATTTGCCTTTGCAATCTATTTTATTTGCTTTTATTTCAGATCTATTAAACCAAAAATATCCTGCTGCAATTTATTTTATCTCGCGTTCCCGTGAGATCTATCTATCTATCAAATTATTACAACTTTCCCACGTCCTTCTGCCAATTTCTGGCGTCGTTACCCGGAAGGGATTGACAACCCCTTTAATCACTACAAAAAAATACACTTCCGTGATGATACGTGTTTGTCACAGTAGGTCACGTTTTCTGTCATGCATGTACATCCATGACGATTTTATGACAGAATCAAGATAGTTATACTTGTGCTGTCATAGAAGTGTTCCATGACATTACCCAGATTATGATCACGGAAGTGTCCACTTCCATGACGATAAATCGCGCGTCACAGAAGTGCTTTCGTCAAGGGTGACCGACATGTGGCATCCACCATAACAGAACGCCGTTAAGCTATTGGGTCCGATTTTGGATCCGATAACCCGTTAACAGCCCGGACCAATGGTGATTTTCCATGTGTAAAATCATCATTGGCTAGAGGAAACACGTCTCAGCTCCGTGTTGGCGCAGGTGTCACTCATCCATTGGGCGAGATGCGCGTATGATATGTTGACACGTGGACCAGCCCAAAAGTGCCCCATAAAGTTTAAATGGGCCGGCCCAACTAAAGGATAACAAGATTTTGTGGACCATAATGGGTAGGCCCAGCTAAAGGCCCATGAGACTTTGCGGACCATAATGGGCCGGCCTAGCTGAAGGCCCCCAAGATTTTGCGGGCCATAATGGATCGGCCTAGCTAAAGGCCTGCGAGATTTTGCAGACCATAATGGGTCGGGCCAGCCAAAGGCCCACAAGATTTTGCGGACCATAATGGGCCGGCCCAGCTAAAGGCCCATGAGATTTCGCCGACCATAATGGGTCGGCCTAGCTGAAGGCCCACAAGATTTTGAGGACCCTAGTAGGTCGGCCCATTTACTGGCTACCATGTTTTGGGCCAAATGTCGACCCATATTTGATCCAGTCCATTAATGGCCTGCCAGGTTCCAGGCCTAATAATGGCCCATATGAGATCCGTCCCGTTAAAAGCCTACCATGTTCTGGGCCAAATTACGGCCCAGGTCAGGTCCGGCCCTTTAAGAGGCTTTGGGCAAAATTATGGCCCATATCAGATTCGGTCCGTCAACTGGACGCTATGCTTTTGGGCCCACTTGCTAAAGGCTCATTTAGTAATTCGGCCTGATATTAGTTTCAGCCTATTAAAGGCCCATTTAATATTTCATCCCTACATATATTTTGGCTTGTTAAAAGCCTGTCATATAGTTGTGCCTAACTACGGCCCCGTTTGCATCCGGCCTGCTCACAGCTGATACGTCTCCGTCGTATCTACTTTTCCGAACACTTTTGCCCTTGTTTTGGACTCTAACTTGCATGAATTGAATGGAACTAACCCGGATTGATGCTGTTTTCAGCAGAACTGCCATGGTGTTATTTTTGTGCAGAAATAAAAGTTCTCGGAATGACCTGAAAATCCACGGAGCAACTTTTTGGAATTAATAAAAAATATTGGCGAAAGAATCAGCACTAGGGGGCCCACACCCTGTCCATGAGGGTGGCCCCCCTAGGGTGCGCCCCTGCCTCGTAGGCCTCCTGGACCTCCACCGACCACAACTCCAACTCCATATATTCACGTTCGCGGAGAAAAAAATTGGAGAGAAAGATTCATCGCGTTTAACGACACAGAGCCGCCGCCAAGCCCTAAACTCTATCGGGAGGGCTGATCTGGAGTCCGTTCGGGGCTCCGGAGAGGGGAATTCATCACCGTCATCATCATCAACCATCCTCCATCACCAATTTCATGATGCTCACCACCGTGCATGAGAAATTCCATTGTAGGCCTGCTTGACGGTGATGGGTTGGATGATATTTACCATGTAATCAAGTTAGTTTTGTTAGGGTTTGATCCCTAGTATCCACTATGTTCTGAGATTGATGTTGCTATGACTTTGCTATGCTTAATGCTTGTCACTACAGCCTGAGTGCCATGATTTCATATCTGAACCAATTATGTTTTCATCAATATATGTGTGTTCTTGATCCTATCTTGCAAGTCTATAGTCACCTATTATGTGTTATGATCCGTTAACCCCGAAGTGACAATAATCAGGATACTTACGGGTGATGACCATAGTTTGAGGAGTTCATGTATTCACTAAGTGCTAATGCTTTGGTCTGGTACTCTATTAAAAGGAGGCCTTAATATCCCTTAGTTTCCATTAGGACCCCGCTGCCACGGGAGTGTAGGACAAAATATGTCATGCAAGTTCTTTTCCATAAGCACGTATGACTATATTCGGAATACATGCCTACATTACATTGATGAACTAGAGCTAGTTCTATGTCACCCTATGTTATAACTGTTACATGATGAACCGCATCCAACATAATTATCCATCACTGATCCAGTGCCTATGAGCTTTTCACATATTGATATTTGCTTATTTACTTTACTGTTGTCACTTACAATTACTACAAAACTGCTACTGTTACTTTTGCTACTGTTACCGTTACCTCCATACTACTTTGCTACTAAATACTATGTTGTAGATACTAAGTTATCTAGGTGTGGTTGAATTGACAACTCAACTGCTAATACTTGATAATATTCTTTGGCTCCCCTTATGTCGCATTAGTAAATTTGGGTTGAATACTCTACCCTTGAAAACTGTTGCGATCCCCTATACTTGTGGGTTATCAAGACTATTTTCTGGCGCCATTGTCGGGGAGCATTGCTCTATTCTTTGAGTCACTTGTGATTTATATTTTGATCACTATGAGGAACTTGAAAGAGGAAAGAACTAAGATTTATCCCTCAACTACGAGGGGAGGTAAGGAACTGCCATCTAGCTCTGCACTTGAATCTCCTTCTGTTATGAGTAAGCTTGCGACACCTAAACCAGCTTCTGCTATTAATTCTGATATGTCGCATGTTATTGATGATGCCACTTCTACTATGCATGATACTTATGATGAAACTACTTCTATGCATGATACTACTATGCCATTAGGTGAATATCTTGATGAACAAATTGCTAGGGTTAGAGAGAATGAAATTCATGAAACTGATATTATTGAAGATAGTGATGATGAAGGTTCTCCCCCTAAATATGAATTGCCTGTTGTTCCTAAGGGTTATGTTATTTGTGAAGAAACTGGTAGAGATTTTCTTGCTTGCAATGACAGATCTGATCTTAAGAAGTTATTAGCTAAACTGAAACAGAGATCTCTGAATGCTAGAATGAAATATGATCCTGCTTATGCTAGTTCACCTATCTTTGTTACTAATAAGGATTATGATTTCTCTGTCGATCCCGAGATAATTACTTTTTTTGAATCTGATCCTTTTTATTGCTATGAATCTGAAACTGTTGTGGCACATCTTACTAAATTGAATGATATAGCCACCCTACTCACTAATGATGAGAAATCTCACTACTACTATATCCTTAAGATATTTCGGTTCTCTTTAAAGGGTGATGCTAAAACATGGTTTAATTATCTTGATCCTGGTTGTGTGCGTAGTCCCCGGGATATGATTTATTACTTCCCTGATAAATATCTCCCCGCTCATAAGAAACTAGCTGCCTTGAGGGAAATATATAATTTTGTGCAAATTGAAGAAGAGAGTCTCCCACAAGCTTCAGGGAGGCTTCTCCGATTACTTAATGCTTTTCCTGATCATCCTCTTAAGAAAAATGAAATACTTGATATCTTTTATAATGGACTAACTGATGCTTCCAAGGACCACTTGGATAGTTGTGTTGGTTGTTTTTTCAGGGAAAGAACAGTCGATCAAGCTGAATTGCTATTGAATAATATGTTGATTAATGAAAATAATTGGACACTTGCTGAGCCACTTCCTGAGCCAACTCCTAAACCAACTCTGAAGAAAAGAGGTGTTCTATTTCTCAGTCCTGAAGATATGCAAGACGCAAAGAAATCTATGAAAGAAAAAGGTATTGAAGCTGAAGATGTTAAGAATTTATCTTCTGTTGAAGAAATACATGGTCTTAATACACAACCTATTGAAGAAACACATGGTCTTGATAACCCGGCACAGGTAGTGAAGGTAAATTCTCTCTATAGATATGATAAAGTTGAAATCCCGTCTACTAAGTTTGCTAGCCAATGCTTGGCTGAATTTGATGACATTATGGCTAGACAAGAAAATTTCAATGCTTATGTTGGTAGACAATTAAAGAGTAAAGCTTACATGATTGGACACTTCAGTGATTATATGGCTAGAGTTAAAGGTGAACTTACACTCATTAGCAAACATGCTTCTATGGTTAACACTCAAGCAGAACAAGTACTTAAAGCTCAAAATGATTTGCTTGATGAATTAAATAATAAACATGACTTTGTTGTTAGAGTGGCTACTAGAATGGGTAAAATGACTCAGGAACCTTTGTATCCTGAAGGCCACGCTAAGAGAATTGAGCAAGATTCTCAGAGAAATAATGTGGATGCACCTAGTCCTTCTAAAAAGAAGAAAAAGAAAAAAGATAGGACTTTGCATGCTTCTAGTGAACCTGTTGTAGACACACATGAGAATCCCAATGATATTTCTATTTCTGTTGCTGAAACACAATCTGGTGATGAACATGAACCTAGTGATAACAATGATGTTCATGTTGATGCTCAACCTAGCAATAATAATGATGTAGAGATTGAACCTGATGTTGATCTTCATAACCCACACTCAAAGAATCAATGTTATGATAAAAAAGACTTTGTTGCTAGGAAGCACGGTAAAGAAAGAGAACCATGGGTTCAGAAACCCATGCCTTTTCCTCCTAAGACATCCAAGAAAAAAGATGATGAGAATTTTGAGCACTTTGTTGAAATGATTGGACATATCTTTTTGTGTATGCATTTGACTGATATGCTTAAAGTAAATCCTTATGCTAAGTATATGAAAGATATTATCACGAATAAAAGAAAGATACTAGAAGCTGAAATTTCAACCATGCTTGCTAATTATACTTTTAAGGTGGAATACCAAAGAAACTTGGAGATCCAGGAGTACCAACTATACCATGCTCCATTAAAAGAAACTATGTTAAAACTGCTTTATGTGATCTTGGAGCCGGTGTTAGTGTTATGCCTCTCTCTTTATATCATAGACTTGAATTGAATAAGTTGACACCTACTAAAATATCTTTGCGAATGGCTGATAAATCAACCGCTATACCTGTTGGTATTTGTGAGGATGTGCCTGGTGTGGTTGCAAACGTTATTATTTTAACGGACTTTGTTATTCTTGATATTCCCGAGGATGATAGTATGTCGATTATCCTTGGTAGACCCTTTTTGAATAATACAGGGGATGTTATTGATTGCAACAAAGGCAATGTCACTTTTCATGTTAATGGTAATGAGCATACGGTACACTTTCCGAGGAAACAACCTCAAGTTCACAGTATCAACTCTATTGGAAAAATTCCATCGATTATTATTGGAGGTTTTGAATTTCCTCTCCCTACTGTCAAGAACAAAAACAATATTCTTATTATTGGGGATGTGCATATCCCCATTGAGGTAACCTAGTGTTATTCGAAATTTCTCAATTTCCATGTTATTCGGAATGAGTTTGTTAACAAGACTTGATCAACCTTGTTAATGGATTCCTTTTGATGAGCATGAGATGGATGAAGGTAGAAGGCACAACCTTCTGTACCCTCTTTTTACTTTTTGTTGTTTAGATTAAATAAAGCAAAAATAGTATTTTCTGTCTGTTTTCTGAATTATCCATGCAATAAAAAAATACCCCGAAAATAAAAGTTCTCTGAATGCCCTGAAAATTTAGTATGGTTTTTTCTGGAATATTTGAGAATATATGGCACTGAGAACACATCAGGGGGAGCCGGCACCTGGCCACCAGGGTCAGGGGCGCGCCCTACACCCCTAGGTGCGCCCCCTGCCTCGTGGGCCCATGGTGTCCCCCCTCCACTTATTCCTGCACCCATGCTCTTCTTCTTCCTCCCAAAAAAATCACTATCCAGCTCAAGCACCAGTTCTAGCTCATTTGATGCCATTTTCGATCTCCTTGCTCAAAGCTCCATTCACAAAACTGCTTTGGGAGATTGTTCTTTGGTATGTGACTCCTCCATTGGTCCAATTAGTTTTTGTTCTAGTGCTTTATTCATTGAAATTTTTTGCTGCTAAGGTGACCTTGTTCTTGAGCTTGCATGTCAATTTAATATGGTCCCAAGTAGTTATAATGCATGATATAGTCTCTAGGCACGTGTGGGAGTAGTTGCTATCAATTTTGTTGAGTTTGGTTCACTTTTATTTTGAGTTACTAAAAATTTCAGAAAATTTCAGGAAATGATTAAGAGATTTTTGAGGGGCTCTTCTAGCCAAGGCTCGAAGGATAAACAAAGTAAGGAGAATGAAAATCCCAAGTATAATCTCCCTCGCACCGCGGAGGTTCGGTCGTGTGAATCGCCTTGTGATGAGTTCTTGAGAGCAGCCGGGATTTATGATGATTTTTATTCTTTGGCTAATGATGCGGGCCTCACTGACTTCCTCCACGACCAGCTGTCGGGGAAACTGATCCACGAACACCTATGGGACCGGCGGACCGAGCCCCTTTCGGTTCTGCGGGGGGCGGAGATCGCACGAAGAGCAGATCGAGGCGAAGCACACGAGCAGTTTACCCAGCTTCGGAGCTCTCCGGAGAGATAATACTCCTACTGCTGCTTGTCTGGTTGTACTGAGTTCTTGCTTGGGAGCGCTAGTGCTACATTACACGCGAGCTGCTAACGAGACCGAGCGTGAGTGTGTTTCTGGCTTCCAACTGAACCGAACCCCCTCTACGTTGCGCATGGGCCTCCTTTTATATGCTCAAGGGGTCACCGACAAGTGGCAAAGTAGACAGGGGTAAAACGTAAAAAGAGAGGTGGTTGGTACAGCTACCTGTACAGTGCATCCTACCTAACCCTGACGGCAGGGGACAAAGGCATTAAATGCCCGTCTGCTTCGCCCAAACAGTGCAAAAAGCGACCGTCAGGGACACCACCGCTCGCCACGATGGCGATCTTGTCAGCGTCGCATGCCACCGTGCACCGCTGGCTGCACAGCTTCCCACCACGCGCGCCTGGAAAGGCCCCCAGGGCGACACATTGGTGGATGCACTGGAGCGTGGGTGCAGAGTGATAACCTGTCGCGGCAAGCGCCTTGCCGCGGCCGTTGTCTTGTCGCGTCCGGAAGCTTGTCGCTCACCGGGTCTTGCCGGGACGCGTGGTGCGTCGTGGCAAGTTCCTCGAAATGCCTTGGTTGGCCTTCCCGGCAAGCTCCTCTTGCCGAGGCCTTGTCTCCTTGGCTTGAATACTTTGTTCTTGAATGGCTCGAAGGGAGCCACGGAGGACCTTGGCGGTCGCCCGGCAAGCCTCGCCGCGGGGTGCTGCAACTGCCCGTGCACAAGTTCGGGATACTAGGGTACCCCTACTCTGTACACCGACAGGAGCCCCCGGGCCTGGGCCACACGCGGTGCCGAGCGCTGTTGGGCCAGGCCCAAAACAGGGCACGGGCATGCGCGGCCTGGGTTACGCCGTATCTTACTCCGCACCGACCGCGCCCTCCCCCAACGGCACGCGTCGAATGCGGCGTCGTGGGAGAGATCGTGGGTGGTTTCTTTATTCGGAAGGGCGAAACGTCCGCCCCCTCCCTCCTTATAAGCAGGGGAAACAGGAGCAGTTCGCCCATCCTGCCGGTCGTTACTCCATTCTCGAAAATCTCCGCCGCTCCCCCCTTCTTCTCAAAGCCGAAAGAGAGCAGCGCTCCGCCCCCCATCGCCGCCGGCGCCATCAATGCCGTCGATCTCCCCCGCCACCTCCGCCATGGCTCTGAAAGCCGACAAGGGGAAGGGCGTGAAGTCGGCCGAGGCGCAGCGGCTCGCGGCACTGCGAAAGGAGCGGGCCATCTTCCACCCTCAGCTCGACGCAAAGGAGCCGAGGGAGTACTACTACCTTTTCTGGTCGACGGAGACGCGGGCGCACCCGCGCACGAGGTTAGTCCCGGCTGCCGCTTTGGAACTGGCTCCAAACAGGTACCCCTTCTTCGCGCTTTTCTTCTACTGCAGGCTCTACCCGCCTTTTTCTAAATTCTTCTGCGACATCACGAACACCTATGGGTTCTACCTCCTTGACTTCACCCCCAACGCCGTTCTGACCATGGCAGTTTTCGCACATCTGTGCGAAAACTTTGTCAGAGTCCACCCAAATGTAGCTCTCTTCCGCCATTTCTTTATGCCCCGTGTTGAGAGAGGGGAGCCTCTTGCCGGCGGGATCGCTTGGATCTCAAGAGTCGGCAAGAAGGAAGCTTATCTGGAGGGAGAGCTCCGCAGCAAATGGGAGGAGTGGAGAGCAGAGTGGTGCTGGATCGTCGAGGAGAACCCGCAGCCGTTTACTGCCCTGCATCAAGCTCCAATAGTGCGCGGCAATGATTGGAGCAACGTGGCCCCGGAAGACGACCGGCTGAAGATTGCCGTCACCCGGATCCTACGCCTTAAGCTTGTCGGGCTCACCGTAGGCGCCGTTGGCGCAGATTTTCTTCGCCGCCGCATCACCCCCCTGCAGGAGAGGGGGAGACCCGCCTGGGAGTTCCAGAACTCGGCGGATATCATGAGGCTGTGCCCGGGCCTTAACTTCAACTTCACCGTCCTGGAGCTGGACGCGATGCTCCTGGAGCTGTTCAAGCGCGATCCCCAACATCCATACGTGCTGCCGAGGGGTGTCGTCCCATTGTGCAACAACTCCTCGCTCGACCGCATCCGCGCAATGATGCCGTTGTGCGATTCGCATGGGATCGTCCCGACTTGGCAAGAGCCTGCAGACGATGTTGTGCGGCAGTTCTTTGACGGCCTGGAAGAAGTGCCGATCCGCCCCGATGAACAGAAGAGTCTCACCCGCGACACCATCGATAACGAGATGTAGCGCATTGCCACCAGGCTGGAAGAGGTGGCATCAGCCGTTGCCGCGGGTGAGTTCGGATTCACCATGGAGGAGGCAGAGGCAGCAGAGGCGGCAAGCCTTGCCGAGCGCGAGGAGTTTGTCGGCGAGGAAGAGCTTGCCGGGCCCGAAGATGAGCCGAATGAGCCTGCCGAGGGCGTGGATGACTCGTTGGAGATCGGCTCCTCCTCCTCTCTACCTTCAGCCAGCTCGCCGCAAGCGGAGCCCCCAGCTCCACCAAGAAGGCGTCTCCGCAGGGCCGGGGAAGTAGCGGGGCGACAGACGAGTCAACAGCCGCCCAGCCGCACGACACGCTCTACCGCGGCAAGCACTGTTGCCGCGGGAGCGCCTCATGCTGCTGCGGCAACTAGAGCGGGGTCTTCCCGGTCCACCGCCACTGCGCCTGCCAAGCGGACAAGGGAGCCTACTCCTCCGCCTCGTCGCTCCGGAGGCGAGCCGGACTTCGATCTCTCCGCTCTCAGCTCCGACGAGGAAGAAGAAGAGTAAGATCCCTACTGTACTTGTAGTTCTTCAATTTCGTTGCTTTGTCTTGTATCTGATTTGCTTCGTTCTGAACCCGTTCCTTTTCCGGACGCTGGCCCAGAGAGTGGCGAAGAGAGCCAAGGTCCCGGTGATTGTCATCGAGGACGAACCCACCACGCCAGCGGAGGGCGTGCCCGAGACCACCTTGCCGGACCCGGCAGCTTTTCCCCAAAGCAGCCCCCAGCGCAGCCCCCAGCATAAGTGTATAGTTTATTTCCTGCTTTCAGGCGCACATGGGTGCTCTTCTTTTTGCTGATATCTGACTGTTGATTTGTGTAGGAGCAGAGCAGCCTCACCGGGAGGGCCCGGAAGCCGCTCCCGAAGTGCCATCTGCTTCGACTACACCGCCAAGGGAGGATTCCCTGGCAAGGGAGCGTTCTCCGGCAAGGGAGAATTCTCCGGCAAGGGGCAGTTCTCTGGCAAGGGACAACACTGGCGATCCTCCGGTGGTTGAGACATCGACCGCAGATCCTAGCACAGGTAATCCCCTTGTCTGAAAAACTTCCCTTTGGACCTTCTTCTTCTGATTTTCTTCTTGCATATTTGCTTGACTTCTCTCCCTTTTCCGTTCGTCAGATCCACCTACCATGGAGCCGATGGAGACTGAGGACGCCGGCGAGGAGGGCGCGCGTGGCAGTGCTGACGACGCCGTCGCCACCGAAGGAGAGGCCGGCGTTGATGAGCCCACCGGCGAAGAGGCCGCCGAAGCTGCCGCCGCAGAAACTGGCGAGGGATCCGGCGATCGCACTGACGGCCCCGAGGCCGTAGGAGCGCCAGGCGTTACGCCGACCGCCGATCCCTCCGCCGCTACTGCAGAGCCAGGCTCCGAAGAGTCCCAGCCCGACGCCTACTTGAAGGCTGGCGATGGCATCTTCATCAAGCTCCCCTGGGCGTCAAGCTCCAGGGCGCCGGTCGAAGGAGAGATCCTGGATGGAGAGGTGCTTGCCTCCGCCGGGCTGACGCTGGTTGACGCGCCAAGCAGCAGCAGCGACGAGCCTAAGGAGGAGCGGCTGCTGCGGAAGCTGACGTCACACTATCGCGCCCGACAAGCCAAGATGGCATCCCGAGAAGCGCTTGTCGCGAGGGCGGGAGTTGACATTGAGAAGCGCGTGGAGGAGCTCCGGGGCCTCAGGCAGGAAGCTCTCCGGTCCCTGGCGGAGGAGCGGGGGAAACTTCTCGAGGAGCAGAAAGCCTTCCTCCTCAAGAAGGCCAAAGCTGAAGAGAAGCAACGGCTTGTCGCCGAAAGCCTATTTGCGAAGGAAGGAGAGTTGGCGCAGCTCAAGGTTAATCTTGACAGCCACGAGGAGGAGCTTGCCACGCGCGAGCAAGCAATTGGCGGGGCTCTCAAGGAGGCAAAGGATGCTGCCACAGCTGTTGAGGCCGCCAAGAAGGAGCTGGAGACGAAGGTGACGCAGCTGGAAGCTGATCTCAGGGCGAGCGGCGAGGAGCTTGCCGCGCTCAAGCGTGAGCGCGAGAAGGATGCTGCCGCTCATGGTGAGCTGCAGGGTCTTGTCGCTGAGAGGAGCAAGGAGCTCAGCGCCGCCAAGGACTCCAACGCAGATCTCGAGCTGAAGCTGGCCACGTTGACTCAGACGCTGGACGGCGCCAGGGAGCGGGAGGTGGCCTTGTCGGAGAAGATCAAGGCCGACGAGGCGCTGCTGGCGAATGCTGCTGCCGCCCACGGCGCCTTCAGGGAGACTGTGGAGCACTGGACTAAGGGTCTTGTGGATCTTGCCGCCACCATTGACGGGGAGCTGGCGCAGCTGGGGATGGAGGATCTCGGGTACTCCTCTGACGAGCACCTCCAACCCAGCGCCAAGCTCAGCTTGTTCTTCAAAGGCGTGGCGACGGCACTCCAGCGACTCCGGGAGAAGATCCCAAAGCAGCTGGCCGACGAGTCGCGCAAGATCTGCGCGGGAGTTCTTCAGAAGGTGCTGGTGAAGGTGGCTTCCGCAACCCAGGCCTCAACTTCACCAACGTCCTCAGGTCCCTGCCGCCGAATGCCGATCTGGAAGCGCTCAAGGCCCTTGTCGCACCCATTGTGGACAAGGTGATCGAGATCAAGAGGGTTGAGGGCGATCGCGTGGATTAGGCCGCCCGTTTTCTCTTTCTCTTGTCGCTGATAGTCGTGTTATAAAAACAATCTGTTAGAGCTGCAACAAGCTATCTTGTAATATAACTCTATTTTGGGTAGAGATTGTTGTGTTATTTCCTTTACTTGATTCCCTCCTTTGTATGTTTTCACCCTACGCTTTTAGGGAACTTGTCGGCGCAGGCACCTTAGCCGCGAGCGCTGAGTGCGGGACATCAGCAGCCTGCTGGCGGTGCCGCTTCCGACAAGAAACCTTGTCGCAACTAGCCGCAGCTCACTTAAGTTGTTGAGCGGACTCGAAACAAAGTAAGGGCGCAACTAGCTACGAGTTGGTTCCCCTGCGCACAGGTTTTTCATACAAAGTACGGTCGTTCGAGGAAGATAACTTAAAAATTTAAAATTTATTGCTCAAACTTTGGCAACTTAGCTTTTCTGTCGTTTGCTTTCTGGTAAGGCGAAACTTCCTTGAACGATGCCTGGTCCATACAATTATCTTCTCCTTTCCCCCCGGCAAACTTGTGTGCGAGGGAACCTTCCTTTCCTTTTTGAGAAAAAGAAAGAAGAGAAAATAAAGATATGGAGCCTTATGGCTCGTTATTGCTTACCGGGGTTAGGTGCTGCACAAAGTGTCAGATAACGTATGCAAAAAGAAGTATAAAGCATGAAATTGACAAGGTGTGCGGAGCACATGAGCTTTACTTATGCACGGGTTCTGCGCCCGGCTTTGTACAAAGGATTACATGCAACATCGGCAAGACTTGTACAAAAGGTGGTTGCCGGAACAGGTTCCGGCAACCGGGCCCTACGGGTAAAACTTACGAAGATGCTCAATGTTCTAGCAGTTGCTCACCGGAATGCCATCTTCGGTCTCAAGGCGGACAGCGCCGGGCCTAGTGACTCGTTTCACCCGGTAAGGGCCTTCCCACTTCAGCGTCAACTTGTTGGAATTCTTGGCGGACTGAACGCGCCGAAGAACAAGGTCGCCTTCCTCGAAACTTCTGGCATTAACTTTGCGGCTATGGTAGCGGCGCAAAGCTTGCTGGTATCGAGCAGCTCGTACAGCAGCCTGAAGACGGTCCTCCTCAAGGAGCAGCGCGTCATCTTGTCGCAGCTGCTCTTGCTCAAGCTCATCATAAGCGAGCACTCGAGGTGACCCGTATACGAGTTCCGTGGGGAGAACTGCCTCTGCTCCATAGACTACAGTGAAAGGTGTCTGGCCAGTGGCTCGATTTGGCGTCGTTCTGATCGACCAAAGAACCACCGGCAGCTCCTCAATCCAGTTCCTTCCGCACTTGCACAGCCTGTCGAAAGTCCTAGTCTTGAGCCCGCGCAGCACTTCAGCATTCGCCCTTTCCGCTTGACCGTTGCTTCTCGGATGAGCAACAGAACCGAAGCAGACCTTGGCGCCAAGATCTTGGACGTACTGCATGAAGGTGCGGCTCGTGAATTGCGTGCCGTTGTCGGTGATGATCCTGTTAAGGATCCCGAAACGACAAACAATCGACCTGAAGAACTTGACTGCTGACTGTGCTGTCACCTTCCTCACTGTTTCCACTTCCGGCCACTTTGTGAACTTGTCGATTGCAACGTACAAGTACTCAAAGCCCCCGACAGCTCGAGGGAAGGGGCCGAGGATGTCGAGCCCCCAGACCGAAAATGGCCAGGATAAAGGGATCGTCTGGAGAGCTTGAGCTAGCTGGTGTATCTGCTTGGAATGGAACTGGCACGCTTCACACTTGGTTACTTGTGCAGTTGCATCCTGGAGGGCTGTCGGCCAAAAGAAACCTTGCCGGAAAGCTTTGCCGGCAAGTGCTCTTGCGCCAATGTAGTGACCACATATGCCTCCATGTATCTCTGCCAACAGCTTTTGTCCGTCTTCCCGGCAAATACACTTCAATTTCACACCGTTGAGTCTTCTTCTGTACAGTATGTTGTCGACAAACTGCTACATACTTGACTGCCGGGCTACTCTTTCCGCTTCTTCTTGCTCTTCGGGAAGTTCTCCTGTCTGAAGGAAATGGACAATCTGCTGTGCCCATGCTGGAGCTTGTGGCTCAACAACAAGGACTAAAGGCACATCTGCTGCTGCCGGAACATCCGCTTCTACGGCGAGAACCTGCGGCTCAGCCGGAGCTTGATGTTCCCCGGCAAGCTTGCCGGAGCAAAGCTTGTCAGGAGCGTCTGCTATGACGGAACAAACCATAAGGCTTGCCGGAGCAGACTGCTCCTCAGCACCCTTGGTGTTGATCTTGGGGACCTTCTTCGCGGCGACTTCAGGGAGCTCTGCCGGAAAATAGTCACCAGAAATCAACTTTCTCTTCTTGCTCTGTCCAGTTGATGGTGTTACAGATGGTTGAGTTAGCTTGAGCACAAAGATCACTGGTTCCACAGGTAACTTAAGTGCGGCACACTTTGACAGGCCATCAGCAATGTCATTCTGAGCTCTTGGAACATGTTCCATCTGTAGGCCGTCAAAGTGCTCTTCTAGCTTTCTCACTTCATCAAGGTAAGCTTCCATCAACGGACTCTGATAATTCTTGTTCACTTGGCGGACGACAAGCTGTGAGTCACCCCTGACAATGAGCTTCTTAATCCCAAGGTCTGCCGTGATCTTGAGACCGGCAAGCAAGCCTTCATACTCTGCGGTATTGTTCGTTGCTTGCTCCTTGGGAAAGTGCATCTGGACTACGTACTTGAGGTGCTCTCCGGTGGGTGCGACAAGCAGCACGCCCACACCGGCGCCTTGCAGCGAGAAGGCACCATCAAAGTACATCAGCCACTCTTTGCTTGCTTCCTTGACGGGGATGCTTGTTTCTGAAATTTCTTCTTCTTGCGTTGGCGTCCACTCTGCTATGAACTCCGCCAATGCTCTGCTTTGGATAGTTGAAGTGCTCTCAAACTTGAGGCCAAAGCTTGACAGTTCCAGTGCCCACTCGACAATCCTGCCTGTTGCTTCTGGATTTTGTAGTATCCTCTTCAGCGGAAAACGAGTGACAACCGTGATCTCATGTGCTTGGAAGTAATGGCATAGCTTTCTCGAGGCCATGAGAAGGCCGAAAAGCAATTTCTGCACACCAGAGTATCTTGATCTAGCCCCCTGCAGAAGGGAACTGACAAAGTAAACTGAGCGCTGCACCATTCTTTTCTGCATCTTCTCGCACGCCTGCGCAGATCCATCTTTGTAGGGACCAGAGCTCGCCGGTGAAGACCCTTGCTTGTCGCTGGATGCATCTGCCATGGTTGCTGGCTCATCATCCGCCTCCCTCTCTGCCACTAACGCAGCACTAACCACTTGATTGGTTCCCGCTATATACAGCAGCAACTTCTCTTGTGGCTTAGGTGCGACAAGTGTTGGAGTGGAGGACAGGTATCTCTTCAAGTCCTGCAGCGCAGCCTCCGCCTCCGGAGTCCATTTCATTGGACCTGCCTTTTTCAATATTTTGAAAAACGGCAGGGTGCGCTCAGCAGATCTAGAGATAAACCTGCTGAGAGCAGCCACGCAACCGGCAAGTCTTTGTACATCCTTGACGCACTTTGGTGCTTCAATCTGCTCAATGGCCTTGATCTTGTCGGGATTGGCTTCAATTCCCCGCTGAGACACGAAGAACCCGAGAAGCTTGCCGGAGGGGACTCCAAACACACACTTCTCGGGGTTCAGCTTGAGGTTGATCTTGCGCAGATTTGCAAAAGTTTCTTCTAAATCCTGAATCAGGGTCGCCCTGTCCTTGCTCTTGACCACTATGTCATCCTTGTAGGCTTCCACATTTCTGTGCATCTGCGGCTCAAAAGCGTGGTGGACTACCCTTGCAAATGTTGAACCAACATTCTTTAAACCGAAAGGCATCCATACGAAACAGTACGTGCCACACGGGGTGATGAATGCGGTCTTCTCCTCATCCTCTTCTGCCATGAAGATCTGATGGTATCCTGAGTATGCATCAAGAAATGAAAGCAAGTCACATTTGGCCGTGGAGTCAACAATCTGGTCAATGCGCGGCAAGGGAAATGGGTCTTTGGGACAAGCTTTATTGACATCGGTAAAGTCGATACAAAGCCTCCATTTCCCGTTAGCCTTACGCACGACTACAGGATTGGCCAACCACGTAGGATGGAGCACTCCTCTAATAAGGCCTGCTGCTTCCAATTTCTTGATTTCTTCTACAATGAACTCTTGGCGCTCCACTGCCTGCTTCCTGACTTTCTGCTTGACGGGCCGCGCATGAGGACAGACGGCAAGGTGGTGCTCAATTACTTTCCTGGGAACACCGGGGATGTCAGACGGTTGCCACGCAAACACATCGACGTTCGCCCGCAGGAAAGCAACGAGTGCGCTTTCCTATTTAGGGTCGAGAGTGGCACTGATGGTGAAAGTACCACCAGTGCCGTCCTCCTTGGCGGACACCTTCTTGGTCTCTGGCGGAGCTGCCATTGCCTTCTTACACTTGCCGGTGGAGCTCGATGGTGCGTCCTCGACGGTAGCGCAGCACTCCGAAGAGGTGCGCTTGCCGGAGTGGGCATCAGAACTCTTGCCGGACTTGGTCTTCTTCTTCCCCCCGGGAGCTTCAACGGCAAGTGATTTGCGATCTGTTGCGGCTGCTGCTTCCCGGTAGATCTTGTCGGCGCAGATAAGAGCATCCTTCTTGTCGCCAGGGACAGAGATGACGCTTATCGGGCCTGGCATCTTCAGCACGTTGTATGTATAGTGAGAGGCTACAATGAATTTGGCGAGTGCTGGACGGCCAAGTATCCCATTATAGGGCAATGGAAAATCAGCAACGTCAAAAGTGACCCTCTCAGTCCTGAAGTTCAACTCGCTGCCAAATGTCACTGGCAACGTGATCTTTCCCTTTGGCTTAGTCCTTCCCGGATTGATTCCTTGGAACGTGCCGGTATCTTCGAGCTCGCTGTCAGGGATCTGGAGTTTCTGGAGTACCGCGGAGGAGATCAGGTTCAAGCTGGCCCCGCCGTCAACTAGCATCTTAGTTACCTTGAGGTTGCGGATAGTTGGTGAAACCAACATCGGCAAGCACCCGACCGCAGTTATGCGATCAGGGTGTTCCTCAATATCAAAGATGATAGGCGTGTTGGACCATTTCAGAGGCCTGCATGACTCGATGGGTGGTTCTGCCGCATTGACTTCCCGCACCCACTGCTTGAGTTGGCGGTGTGAAGTATGCAGAGAAGCACCGCCGTCAACGCACAGGACTGGTCTCGTCATCATCCATGTCTTCGTCGTTGTCGTCATCTTCATCCTTGTCGCAGCAACGGGGAGGTCTGTCTCCTTGCCGCTGCTTGGCCTTGCCGCGGCGTCCTCCTCGGTCGGGACGTTTCTTGCCGGATCCTCCAGCACCTTCCTGGGCTTTCTCCTTGTCGCGCCGCTCGTATTCAAACTTTTGCTGCTCGACAAGCTGCTCGACCTTCTTGCAGCTCTGGAGGTCATGGCCCTTGGTGCGGTGGATCTTGCAGTACTGCTTGTTGGTGCCGTCCTGCTTGTCGGCGACCGCCGTAGCTGCGGCCACCTCCTTGTCGGAGCTACCAGCTTTGGGTTTCTTGCCGGACTGCTCAACAACTAGCACATCTTTGCCTTTCTTCTTCCTGTTGTTCCGCCGCTGGTTCTTCCTTGCCGGGGCAGTATCCTCACTATCAGATCCTCCTGCTCCTGTATTCTCTCCGGGGAGTTTCCTCCCTTCCTCAGCACATGCACACTTGTCGGCCAGGGCATATAGCTCACTGACGTCTCTGATCTTGCACATCGCCATCTCCTCCCGCATCCTGCAGTTCCGCACGTTCTGATGGAACACGTTGATTACCGCGGCAGGGTGGACATCTGGGATGTTGTGATGTACGCTGCTGAATCTCTGAATGTACTTGCGCATGGGCTCTCCTTCCTTCTGGGCGAGTAGATGAAGGTCGCTCTCTTGGCCATGAGGCTTGTGGCCGCCTGTGAAGGCGCCGACAAACTGATGGCATAGATCGGCCCAAGAGGATATGGAGTTGTCCGGCAAGTGCATGAGCCAGGATCTGACATTGGGCTTGAGCACCAGCGGGAAGTAGTTGGCAAGGATCTTGTCGTCTCGTCCCCCAGCAGCCTGCACCGCAATGGTGTAGATGCTGAGGAACTCCGACGGATGCATCTTGCCGTTGTACTTCTCCGGTACGTCTGGCTTGAAACTCTTCTTGCTGGGCCACTGGACTTGCCGCAGCTCACGAGTGAGCGCAGGGCAACCTACCGTGTACGGCAAGTCGCCTGGTTCCCCTGGTGCATGCATGTCGACAGAGGGCCCAGCGCTCTAGTCAGATTGACGCCGCGCTTCTCTCCAGCGCTCGATGCGAGTACAAGCGCTTCTTGCTGTCGATCGCGAAGAACTTGGCGTTGATCGCGACGAGCTCGTGGATCCGATGATGCGGTGGAGTCGCTGTCAAGGTGGACCCGGCGAGTCGGCGATCTTGGCCTTCGGGGTGGAGAGTGCATGGTGGTCGCACCCTCACCAGTTTTGTCGCCATCGGCTCGCGCCTGGTAACCCTGCCGCGGAAGCGACGTGCTCGGCTGCCGTGGAGTGTCGCCGTTGGCGAAGCCGATGAGACTCTGAGTGGTGGCCCTCCATTGATCGGTCTTGTCCGCCGTTGGAGGGTAATCCAGGAGCAGTTGAGCTCGCGCCAAAGCTCCTGCTGGAGTGGTGGGCGGCAATGGCGAACGATGCGAGGAGCGGGATGTGCTCGGACTTCTAACTATGTTAGAAGGAGCAGTATCCCGTCCAGGTGACCGTGTCTCGTTCGTGCCAGCATGTTGGCGTGCATGCTGGTCTTGAGCGCCCCGAGACCCACCAGCTTGATCTTGGTCCAACAAACGTATGGTACTGCGAATACCATGACGCTGTCGGTCCTGCGCCTCCTGAGATGGGCGCGGCAGATGTACGGACACCGAGGTTTGCGCAGCCTTGTCCTTGGACCTGGCATCACCGTAAGCTTCCTCATCGACGTCCGTTCTTCCGCCGGCGTCCACCCCACCACCCGCTTGCTCCGGTGGCGGTGGGATCGACGCGGACGGAATAGCTGCCTCCGAAGCCTTCTTCTTCGGTGGCATGTCGATGGAGAAAATGAAGATCTAGCTCGTGTGAACGCCGGATCAGGTTCACACAATCTCGACGCCCCCTACCTGGCGCGCCAAAGATGTCGGGGAAACTGATCCACGAACACCTATGGGACCGGCGGACCGAGCCCCTTTCGGTTCGGCGGGGGGCGGAGATCGCACGAAGAGCAGATCGAGGCGAAGCACACGAGCAGTTTACCCAGCTTCGGAGCTCTCCGGAGAGATAATACTCCTACTGCTGGTTGTCTGGTTGTATTGAGTTCTTGCTTGGGAGCGCTAGTGCTACAGTACACGCGAGCTGCTAACGAGACCGAGCGTGAGTGTGTTTCTGGCTTCCAACTGAACCGAACCCCCTCTACGTTGCGCATGGGCCTCCTTTTATATGCTCAAGGGGTCACCGACAGGTGGCAAAGTAGACAGGGGTAAAAATGTAAAAAGAGAGGTGGTTGGTACAGCTACCTGTACTGTGCATCCTACCTAACCCTGACGGCAGGGGACAAAGGCATTAAATGCCCGTCTGCTTCGCCCAAACAATGCAAAAAGCGACCGTCAGGGACGCCACCGCTCGCCACGATGGCGATCTTGTCAGCGTCGCATGCCATCGCGCACCGCTGGCTGCACAGCTTCCCGCCACGCGCGCCTGGAAAGGCCCCCAGGGCGACACGTTGGTGGATGCGCTGGAGCGTGGGTGCAGAGTGATAACCTGTCGCGGCAAGCGCCTTGCCGCGGCCGTTGTCTTGTCGCGTCCGGAAGCTTGTCGCTCACCGGGTCTTGCCGGGACGCGTGGCGCGTCGCGGCAAGTTCCTCGAAATACCTTGGTTGGCCTTCCCGGCAAGCTCCTCTTGCCGGGGCCTTGTCTCCTTGGCTTGAATACTTTGTTCTTGAATGGCTCCAAGGGAGCCACGGAGGACCTTGGCGGTCGCCCGGCAAGCCTCGCCGCGGGGTGCTGCAACTGCCCGTGCACAAGTTCGGGATACTAGGGTACCCCTACTCTAGTACACCGACACCAGCTCAAACAGTATCTCTTACTCACCAATACTTTCGTGCAAAATTTTTACTTTCATCCTAAGAAATCACCTCCTTCAGTAGAGTTTCATTTATATGATGAGTCTAGGGAGATATCATTATGTGAATTTTGTGCGGTTTGCAAGATACACTTCGAGGGCAGCCTAGAGGAACCACATCATAAAGATGTGGAGGGGTTTATCGATATGATCACTATAGGGGAAACGAGGAAGGTTTCCGATGTAGGAATTACTAGCATACACTTTCATGTTTTACGTTACTTTGCAATATTTGCTAGTAGATGCTTAATTGGTCATGGAAACTGTGGAAATCTTAGTGTTCCTGATATTATTATTTTGTTCCATGCTTTATTTCGTGATAACTCTGTTAGTATGGGCGTTATTGTTGCTAAAAGATTAATCCTAAACCATACAAAGGGCCCCATCTTTGGAGGTATCTATGTTTCATGCCTTGTTAAACACTTTAGGATACCTATCAGGCATTATGAGAAAGAGGAAAAGCTGCTGCCCCCTACCTTTCTAGATTATAAGAGCATGGTAGCACATGAGTTTATTGTTAAAAATGATGAGAAGATGCTGAAATATAATTTGAGATTTCATAAGAAACACAGTGAGACTATTATCTTGCCTGCACCCACTTTGTTTAACTTGACTGCAGGCACATACCTCGTCTTGCCGGAGGCCGTTTATGCATACCGGGGCCAGACATCAGCCCCAGAGCCTGAGCCGGAACCACCAGTTGACCCTTATCATCCATCCTTTTATTAGTGGGATCCGGAGGAGATCGCCAACCAGTGGTACCCGGATGACACTCCTCAGTACACCGGAGAGAGTAGCCGTGATCCATGGGCATAGACCAACTTAGGCCAAAATCCTAAGCTTGGGGGAGTACGTATTTCTCACCGACATTACATTCATGTTCACACACTCATTCTAGTTGTCGGTGCTCATACTTTTTCATTGTACTATCCATGCTAGTTTATTTTCTTTTTCTAGATTTCTTCTTGTGTGTTTGAATAAAGAAAACCCAAAAAAGATTTCTCGTTCTTCTTTTGCTTGTTGGGAGCTTTCCCGTGTAAATAGTTTTATTTCTTTTCTTTCCTTTGGGGGTCGAGAGGAGAAGACCATAATGAAAATGTTGAGTGGCTCTCATATGCATTACTGTTGATTTAACCAAGAGCCCATATTACCTTGTCTTCTCCCTTGAATTGAATGCTTGCAGATTCAAGCTTAGTCCAATGCACGTGCACTATTATTATTATCCACACCGTTCGGTCGTGCAAGTGAAAGGTAATAATGACGATATATGATGAAATGATTGAGATGAGAGAAGCTGGTATGAACCCAACCTCTCTTGTTTTTGTAAATATGATTAGTTAATCGTTCCTGATTCAGCCTATCATGAATAAACATGTTTGCAATGACAATTAGAGAATATAGTTGCTTATGCCATGCTTAATTAGCTAGGAGTTTGTAATGGTTTACCTTGCGTGCCAACATGCTATTAAAATGGTTGTGATGTGGTATGATAGGGTGGTATCCTCCTTTGAATGATTCGAGTGACTTGACTTGGCACATGTTCACGCATGTAGTTGAAACAAAATCAACATAGCCTTCATGATATTTATGTTCATGCTGGATTATATCCTACTCATGCTTGCACTCAGTTTTGATTAATTTTAATGCATGTTCATGACTGTTGTCGCTCTCTAGTTGGTCGCTTCCCAGTCTCTTTCTAGCCTTCACCTATACTAAGAGGGAATATTGCTTGTGCATCCAAACTCCATAAACCCCAAAATTATTCCATATGAATCAACCATACTGCTACCTCTTGAGCACTGCGTTGGTTTTCCCTTGAAGAGGAAAGGGTGATGCAGGAAAGTAGCGTAAGTATTTCCCTCAGTTTTTGAGAACCAAGGTATCAATCCAATAGGAGGCTCCTCAAAAGTCCCTCGTACCTACACAAACAAACAAGAACCTCACAACCAACACGATAAAGGGGTTGTCAATCCCTTCACGGAAACTTTCGAAAGTGAGATCTTATAGAGATAATAAGATAAGATAAATATTTTTGGTATTTTTATGATATAGATTGGAAAGTAAAGATGCAAATAAAAGATAGATGGAAAACTTATATGATAAAAGATAGACTCAGGGGCCATAGGTTTCACTAGTGGCTTCTCTCAAGATAGCATAAGTATAATGGTGGGTCGAGCAATTGATAGAAAAGTGCATAGTTATGAGAATATCTAGGCATGATCATGTATATAGGCATCACGTCCGCAACAAGTAGATCGAAACGATTCTGCATCTACTACTATTACTCCACACATCGACCGACTCCTGCCTGCATCTCGAGTATTAAGTTCATAAGAACAGAGTAACGCATTAAGAAAGATGACATGATGTAGAGGGATAAACTCAAGCAATATGATACAAACCCCATCTTTTTATCCTCGATGGCAACAATACAATATGTGCCTTGCTGCCCCTGCTATCACTGGGAAAGGATACCGCAAGATTGAACCCAACGCTAAGAACTTCTCCCATTGCAAGAAAGATCAATCTAGTAGGCCAAACCAAACTGATAATTCGAAGAGACTTGCAAAGATAACCAATCACACATACAAGAATTCAGAGAAGATTCAGTTATTTCTCATAGATAAACTTGATCATAAACCAACAATTTATCAGATCTCGACAAACACACCACAAAAAGAGTTACATCGAATAGATCACCAAGAAGATCGAGGAGAACTTGGTATTGAGATTCAAAGAGAGAGAAGAAGCCATCTAGCTAATAACTATGGACCCGAAGGTCTGTGGTAAACTACTAACAACTCATCGGAGAGGCCTTGGAGATGATGTAGAGGCCCTCCATGGTCGGCTCCCCCTCCGACGGAGCGCCAACGAAGGCTCCAAGATGGCATCTCGCGGATACAGAAGGTTGTGGCGGTAGAATTAGGTTTTCATTGTGCTCCTGGATGTTCTCGGGGTACGTGGATATATATAGGAGGAAGAAGTAGGTCCATTGAGCCACGAGAGGCCCACGAGGGTGGGGGGTGTGCCCACCCCCTTAGGGCGCACCGGGCACCCTCGTGGCCACCTCGTTTTCTACTTGACATCCACTCCAAGTCTCCTGGTTTACATTTGTTCCAAAAAGATCGCTCCCGAAGGTTTCATCCTGTTTGGACTCCGTTTGATATTCCTTTTCTTCGAAACACTAAAATAGTCAAAAAAAACAGCAATTCGGGTTAGGCCTCCGGTTTGTAGGTTAGTCCCTAAAATGATATAAAAGTGTAAAGTAAAGCCCATAAACATCCAAAACGGGTAATATAATAGCATGGAACAATCAAAAATTGTAGATACGTTGGAGACGTATCAAGCATCCCCAGGCATGGAACAGAATTTTTGATGTGGAATGCTACCTAGCATAATTCTCAATGTAATTTTCTTTATTGTGGCTTGAATTTTCAGATCCAAATGATTCAAAATAAAAGTTCATATTGACATAAAAACAATAATACTTCAAGCATACTAACAAAGCAATCATGTCTTCTCAAAATAACATGGCCAAAGAAAGCTATCCCTACAAAATCATATAGTCTGGTTAGCCACTATCTTCATCACACAAAGTATTTAATCATGCACGACCCCAATGACAAGCCAAGCAATTTTTTCATACTTTAGTTTCTCAAACTTTTTCAACTTTCATGCAATACATGAGCGTGAGCCATGGACATAGCACTACATGTGGAATAGAATGGTGGTTGTGGAGAAGACAAAAAAGGAGAAGATAGTCTCACATCAACTAGGCGTAGCAACGGGCTATGGAGATGCCCATTAATATATATCAATGTGATTGAGTAGGGATTGCCATTCAACAGATGCACTAGAGCTATAAAATGTATAAAAACTCACAAAATAAACTAAGTGGGTGTGCCTCCAACTTGCTTGCTCACGAAGACCTAGGGCATTTTGAGGAAGCCCATCATTGGAATATACAAGCCAAGTTCTATAATGAAATATTCCCACTAGTATATGAAAGTGACAACATAGGAGACTCTCTATCATGATTATCATGGTGCTACTTTGAAGCACAAGTGTGGTAAAAGGATAGTAGCATTGTCCCTTCTCTCTTTTTCTCTCATTTTTTCTATTTTTTTCTCTCTTTTTTTTCTTCTTTTTTTTATTTGGCCATTCTCTTTTTTTGGCCTTTCTCTTTTTTTATTAAGTCCGAAGTCTCATCCCGACTTGTGGGGGAATCATAGTCTCCATCATCCTTTCCTCACTTGGGACAATGCTCTAATAATGAAGATCATCACACTTTTATTGACTTACAACTCAAGATTACAACTCGATACTTAGAACAAAATATGACTCTATATGAATGCCTCCGGCGGTGTACCGGGATATGCAATGAATCAAGAGTGACATGTATGAAAGAATTATGAAGGTGGCTTTGCCACAAATACGATGTCAACTACATGATCATGCAAAAGCAATATGACAATGATGATGCGTGTCATAATAAACGGAACGGTGGAAATTTGCATGGAAATGTATCTCGGAATGGCTATGGAATTGCCATAATAGGTAGGTATGGTGGCTGTTTTGAGGAGGATATATGGTGGGTGTATGGTACCGGTGAAAGTTGCGCGGCACAAGAGAGGCTAGCAATGGTGGAAGGGTGAGAGTGCGTATAATACAAGGACTCAACATTAGTCATAAAGAACTCATATACTTATTGCAAAAATCTAGAAGTCATTGCAAACAAAGTACTAGGCGCATGCTCCTAGGGGAATAGATTGGTAGGAAAAGACCATCGCTCGTCCCCGACCGCCACTCATAAGGAAGACAATAAATAAATAAATTATGCCCCAACTTCATCACAAAGCGGTTCACCACGTGCATGATACGGGAATCACAAACTTCAACACAAGTATTCCTCAAATTCACAGCTACTTTAACTAGCATGACTCTAATATCACCATCCTCATATCTCAAAACAATTATCAAGCATCAAATTGATCATAGCCTCCAATTCACTTTCTATGATAGTTTTTATTATACCCAACTTGGATGCCCATCATTCTAGGACCCATTTTATAACCATAGCAAACACCATGTTGTTCTATAAGACTCTCAAAATAATATAAGTGAAGCATGAGAGATCAACAATTTCTACAAAATAAAGCCACCGCCATGCACTAAAAGATATAAGTGAAGCACTAGAGCAAAATTATCTAGCTCAAAAGATATAAGTGAAGCACGTAGAGTATTCTAATAAATTCGAAATCAAGTGTGTCTCTCCCAAAAGTTGTGTACAGCAAGGATGATTGTGGTAAACTAAAAAGCAAAGACTCATATCATACAAGACGCTCCAAGCAAAACACATATCATGTGGTGAATAAAAATATAGCTCCAAGTAAAGTTACCGATAGACGAAGACGAAAGAGGGGATGCCTTCCGGGGCATCCCCAAGCTTAGGCTTTTGGTTATACTTGAATATCTTGGGGTGCCATGGGAATCCCCAAGCTTAGGCTCTTGCCACTCCTTATTCCATAGTCCATCAAATCTTTACCCAAAACTTAAAAACTTCACAACACAAAACTCAACAGGAAATCTCATAAGCTCCGTTAGTCCAAGAAAGAAAAACCACCACATAAGGTATTCTAATGAACTCATTCTTTATTTATATTGGTGTTAAACCTACTGTATTCCAACTTCTCGATGGTTCATACCCCCCCCCCCACCGATACTAGCCATAGATGCATCAAAATAAGCAAACAACACACAAAAAACAGAATCTGTCAAAAACAGAACAGTCTGTAGCAATTTGTAACTTTCGAATACTTCTGGAACTCTAAACATCCTAGGAAAAAAATAGGAAGTCCTGGGAAATTTGTCTATTGATCTTCTTCAAAATGAATCAACGCAAAAGCACGCTTCTGTGATTTATTAAAATTATTCTCGTGTGCGCAAAAGTTTCTGTTTTTCAGCATAATCAAATTAACTATTACCGTAGGTTGTCCTATAGGTTCTACTTGCCACAAACAGTAATTAAAACATAAAACCACATCTAAACAGAAGCTAAATGAAATATTTATTACTAAATAGAAGCAAAAAAGCAAGGAACTAAAATAAAATTGGGTTGCCTCCCAACAAGCGCTATCGTTTAACGCCCCTAGCTAGGCATAAAAGCGAGAATAGATCTAAGTATTGCCATAATAATAAGATAGATCACGAAAACTCATTTCATATTCCCTATGTTCAGCAGCAAGTTTTATTTGAGGCAAGCAAAAGTAATCAAAAGGGCTAAATTTAATGGGACAAAAGTCCCCAAGATCAATCTCGGGAGGTATGGGTTCCTCTTTTGGCCCTTCATATTGCATAACCAATTCATCATTATAAGCATTCTTTTGACAGAACTTTATGAGCCTATATTCAAGATAGTATCCTAACTTATTGTTTAGAATAGCAAAATCATTATTAAGTTCTTCTATCAACTAGAACAGCGGTAGGAACCTTTTTTCTAAGGTTTTCATTAAAAGCAACATAGTCCAAAGATTGGAAATGCATTATCTCCTCTTGATCGAAGAGGATCGCCTCTATGGGAGGACGGTCAGCATCCACCCTATAGTGCGCAAAAATTTCTTTGGCTTCTTTTATTATAAATCTGAGCTCATGTGCCAAAAAGATAGTAGCTGCGCGCTTAACAGAAGAATGCTCAATATTAGAAAATTCTAGGAAAATCCTTTGTATGCAAGGATGCATGTGCATAAACTGTCTCTCAAGTTCAACTATAAGCATGGCGATAGCATCTGCAAGACTACTAGTTCTATGAAGAATAGAACTACCCATAGAAGGTAAAGCCATGGCACAAGTAAAGAAATCTTGAATAACCCCTTTTCCAATAATATTACCACTACCGATTCAAAACTTTTTAATATGTAAGATAGGGGGTTCTTTAGCAGGAGCATCAGAATTTTCCACGTTATTATTACTGTCCATATCGACGATAATCTCCCCAATTTCAGATATAATGACAGAAGATGCGAGGAGCAAGTGAAAGAGGGAGGCAAACAGAAAAGAGAGGGCGAATAAAATGGCAAGGGTGAAGTGGGGGAGAGGAAAACGAGAGACAAATGACAAATAATGTAATGCGAGGGAGATGAGTTTGTGATGGGTACTTGGTATGTCTTGACTTGAGCGAAGACCTCCCTGGCAACGGTGCCAGAAATCCTTCTTGCTACCACTTGAGCACTGCGTTGGTTTTCCCTTTGGAGAGAAAAGGGTGATGCAGCAAAGTAGTGTAAGTATTTCCCTCATTTTTTGAGAACCAAGGTATCAATCCAGTAGGAGGCTCCTCAAAAGTCCCTCGTACCTACACAAACAAACAAGAACCTCGCAACCAACGCGATAAAGGGGTTGTCAATCCCTTCACGGAAGCTTGCAAAAGTGAGATCTGATAGAGATAATAAGATACGATAAATATTTTTGGTATTTTTATGATATAGATTGGAAAGTAAAGATGCAAATAAAAGATAGATGGAAAACTTATATGATAAAAGATAGATCCGGGGGCCATAGGTTTCACTAGTGGCTTCTCTCAAGATAGCATAAGTATTACGGTGGGTGAACAAATTACTGTCGAGCAATTGATAGAAAAGTGCATAGTTATGAGAATATCTAGGCATGATCATGTATATAGGCATCACGTACGCAACAAGTAGATCAAAACAATTCTGCATCTACTACTATTACTCCACACATCGACCGACTCCTGCCTGCATCTAGAGTATTAAGTTCATAAGAACAGAGTAACGCATTAAGAGATGACATGATGTAGAGGGATAAACTCAAGCAATATGATATAAACCCCATCTTTTTATCCTCGATGGCAACAATACAACATGTGCCTTGTTGCCCCTGCTGTCACCGGGAAAGGACACCGCAAGATTGAGCCCAAAGCTAAGCACTTCTCCCATTGCAAGAAAGATCAATCTAGTAGGCCAAACCAAACTGATAATTCGAAGAGACTTGCAAAGATAACCAATCACACATAAAAGAATTCATAGAAGATTCAATTATTTCTCATAGATAAACTTGATCATAAACCCACAATTCATCAGATCTCGACAAACACACCGCAAAAAGAGTTACATCGAATGGATCTCCAAGAAGATCGAGCAGAACTTGGTATTGATACTCAAAGAGAGAGAAGAAGCCATCTAGCTAATAACTATGGACCCGAAGGTCTGTGGTAAATTACTCACAACTCATCGGAGAGGCCTTGGAGATGATGTAGAGGCCCTCCATGGTCGATTCCCCCTGCGGCGGAGCGCCAGCGATGGCTCCAAGATGGGATCTCGCGGATACAGAAGGTTGCGGTGGTGGAATTATGTTTTCGTGGTGCTCCTAGATGTTCTTGGGGTACGTGGATATATATAGGTGGAAGAAGTAGGTCGGTTGAGCCACGAGGGGCCCACGAGGGTGGGCACCGTGCCTACCCCTTTAGGGCACGCCGGGCACCCTCGTGGCCGCCTTGTTTACTGCTTGATGTCAACTCCAGGTCTCCTGGTTTGCATTTGTTCCAAAAAGATCTCTGTCGGTGTCAAAACCGGTGGATCTCGTAGTAGGGGTCCTAAGCTATGCGCCTTGGAGAGATGGTAACATGGACATGGGGTTTTACCCAGCTTCAGGCTCTCTCGAAGAGATAATACCTAAGTGCTACTTTTGATTGTATTCATATGGAGGTAGTACAGAGTAGATGTATCTACCACGAGATTGTAGTAATGAATATGAGATTGTCTATTGACTATCCTGGACTTGGTTTATATAAGACACCGGAGGACTAGAGTTTAGGAGAGTCCTTGTCTTGGGCACCAAGTCTTGTCGAGTCTTCCTGATATGCTGCAGGGGTTGTCTGAACTGGCCCATGAGTATATGGCCATGGGGGTCCTTGGCCCAATCCAACTGATCGGGAGACGACGTGGTGAGTACCCCCTAGTCCAGGACACCGTCAGTAGCCCCCTGAACCAGTCTTCAAGTTGGGGACACTCCTCGATTCTTTCGAACTGTTCTTTATCTTCGATCGTCGGTCTTGAAAACTGGTTCAATTAATCTTCCCATCTTCGATCTTGAGGATCGCTGGAGTGAATCCGAAGAGTTTACACGTCGGGTATCCGAGGAGCCCTTGAAGTCTTCGGCCTTTATCAATGCCTTGTTATTTTTATGCCATGTCTCGGGTTTGAAGTTGTTCCCATGTGGCGGTGTCCTCTTGCATCCGAGCTCCAACGCCGGACTGCTTCCGAGGTATCTTTTGCAGCCGAGCACCAACATTGGACCGCTTCCGAGCTCCAACGCTGGAATGTATCCGAGCTCCAAGACCGGAATGTATCCGAGCTCGAACGCTGAACTATGTCCGAGCTCCAACGCCGGACTGTATCCGAGGTGTCATAGATCACCTTGATTCAAAAAAGTTGCAGGAGTTTTGCCGAGCTTAATGCCGAAAATGCCCTCTAGGGAGCCAGCCACTGACACCCGAGCTTTATGCCGGACTACTTCAGAGGTGGTGGACCACCTTGGCCATGGGCTTATTTTTATGAATTTAATTCCGAATTGTGTAATGTAATCTCTGACGAGATGTATAGCCAGTATATGTATATCAGTAACCCTCAAGGTGTGTGTCAGTCAAAAACCCGAGATGTACCTGAAGGATGACATAATACCGCTGATCCTAGTAGCCCCTGAGACTCAGGTTGATTCGCAAAATCATCCTGAGGATCAATTCTCAGCTCGGCAGCATACTTAGGAATAGAAACATGGTGTGCAAAGTCCTTGAGACTCAGGTTGGGTGCGGACGACCAACCTGAGGATAATAATCTCCTCGAAAACTATATTCCATTTTAAATTTTCTGCATTGGATTGTCAATGCAGTAGCCCCCGAGACACTGATCGGGTGGCAACACCAGATCAGGGGATCGATGTGCCCTTTTAATATTTGTAAATACTAAGCCCGAAGCCCAGTAGCCCCCGATCCTTAATGCGGGCACGGGAGGCCGGATTAAGGATCGATATCCATAGTAAAATCACAAATTATATGTAATGACTCTATATATCCAAGTACTTTCCATCATTAATGCTCGGATCTGCATTGTACAAAACTTTGTTGACCGACCATCAGCTTCAACCTCCTCGGCCAGCAGCCCGCAGCCGAGGAGTGTTTGTCCTACTTTATAAAGCCTTTATGAGGGCAAAGATTTACGGAAAACAAGGCAATCTAGCCATACGGTTTTATAAACAAAGGTACGCAGAGAGACATGTTATATTATTGTTTAACATAAGAAACATCGTCCAAAGAAAATAGTCTCGCTATTGGTTCCTTTCTTTGGGTTGTCATGCTAAGCATGATTATGAAACCTCAGCTCTGATCAATGTGGGAGGAAAATACTGAGGATTTAGTTCGGGGAAAGCTTCCAAACTCTGTGGTCTAAATGAACCCAAATTTTCACTTCTGTTGCAATAGTTTATAATCTGAAAGTGGCCCATCGTCAGCTTCTACCCCCTTGTAGATGCTATGCAGGGTGTTTCCGTAATAACAAAACAACCCTTAGCCGACGTCTCTGTGCCCGAACGCGGTTGTGTTGGCGGAAACGAGGCAATCAGATATGCGGGCTTTATAACTTTCACTTAGTCATAGGAGCTTAAAGTTGGGAGGCCAGCAAGTAGCCTCTCGGTTAGTGTTCGGTGACAGCCGAGGTCAAGCCATAAACACTCCGACCAATGTTATGAATGGCCCGCCATTTAATACAGTCATTGGACTGCTGACCAGTTTACGCTTATTGTGATAGTCAGTTTTCGGCTTTCTCCACTGAGGTGCTTAACCATGCGAGCTGGAAGCACAATACATTTGTTCTCCCTTTGCACACCTAACGGAACAAAGCAGACCGTAGGAGGCAAGCACAAGAGCCGGGCAACCCAACTATTGACCGAAGACACAATTCAAAATGGATACATATATAGCAATATCCGAGAATTTTTGCCGAATCTCTAAAGCTGTCAGGCGTTGCACTGCGAGACTTATGCGGAAAATGCACAAATAGTTGAAAAGTGCCATAGGATTGGAAAACCAAAAAACATCAGTAAAAACTCAACGTCTGAACTCGATCAATTGTTCGGTGCCAATCAAAAAATTGGTCTTAGAAATAAATTGTGCTTCTATCGTGCGTTAACATGACACACCCTATCTCAAGACTTCAAGCGGGTCAGCCTACGATTTCAACCTCCTATCCCGAAGGCAGAGTACTTCCCGTTAGGCCAGTTTAGAAAACTTTAGCGGCTTTCAGAGAGAAATTAGGCTCCCCGGCTATTGACCACACAGTCGCGTCGAAAAAAGGGGTGATAGAAAAAAGACTTTGCAATGACTAAGAAGAAGAACACTTATTATAAAACAGCTCACATAACTTTAAGAGCCCCCGAGTGACTTGGGTAAAAGAATTTTATGTATAATGATTGTATGTACCGAAGTACATATATCATATATGTGTTCACCCGAACTTTAAACGCATCTTAACCGACCGTCGACTTCTCCCTCTTCGGCCAAGGGCCGAAAATTGTTATGTACTCCACCTGTCGAGAATATCGACGGTGTTTCCGATAACCATGCAATCAGGCCATAAGGCTGTAACAGACAAAGTGCACTCAGGGAACTTATGCTATATTACTAACAAAGTGTAAGAAGCATCTTCGAAGAAAATAGTACCTCCACCGATACCTTTCTTCGGTTGCTCATTGTTACTTATGAGACTTGTCCAATAGAGTTTTTGTACTCATGAGTTCCGTTGTGTGCCGACCATCGTTGAAAACAATAAGAGCGCTAGCTTTCAGCTTCACCCAGTTTGAGGTCCGAGCTCGGATGACCCAATCATGACAATCGCAGAGGTGCTCCCTTTACCCCCTGGCCGAACAATCAGGAACGTAGGGGTAAACACAGGAGCAAGGCAACCCAGCTTGCAAATCGCTTAAGTCAACATGGTGCATATTGTGGCGTAATACATGAACAAGGAACGAAGCCGTACAAGTATAATCACTAGCAAGAGGAAAGGCTTCATGAAGGAAGCCCCCAAGTAAACGGGGTATTTGAATTTGTGTGTCACAAACAAAGTTTGGACAAGAATGTTTTTCACAAACAACTTTTTGCTAAAAAAAGTATAATGCTTGGTCGGACCGAACGAAATTTAAAATTTTAAAACTTTGAGCATGAAAGTGACTTAGCTGGTTAATGTGTTCGGCATTGTTGACGCGGTCCGAGCTTGGTGCGGGAGGAGGTCTCAGCCCCCAAGCCCGATGTGGCCGAGCGAAGAGCTCGACACTCCAAAGAGGTGAAGCCCCCAATCTAGACGAGGTGATGGAGTAGGTCGTCGGGTGACACTGGAATATCCAGCCGAGTAGGTTGATGAAGCGACGAGGCGGGGTTGCCAACACAGGCCACGCTCCAAGGCGACGACACAATTCGGTCGATGGAGGTGGGCGACGATGTCACCCTGCCGAGGTGTCAGTGCGGCCAGCAGCGTGGCGTAGTCGAGGCCGATTATCTGATGGCCGCTGCCGTGCAGAAGCATCTTCTGATCTGTCGCCGGATACTGGTATGTCCTTGGCCTTTACGTCTCGGGACCCAGCACGAAGGGCATAGGATATGTCTTGATTTGACATACTGCAGACTGCAGTGTATCACATCTGCCTGATCTCCAGCGAGGCAGGGCCAGCGCAATATGAAGCATGCATGTCCGGTGGAGGCTTCGGATCGCTAAGTGTATTCGGATCTCTTGACCACCTTCGACATCAAAACCAATCTGCAAACAAAATAGCACAAGATAATCGCAAAAAGACACCCTGATGATGTAGAGGGAGCATATTGAATTGAAATCATAACACCTAATTTATGCCATCGCATCCGCGATGACACCTAGGAGGCTCTCAATGAAAGCACCAATGTCAGTGTCAAAACCGGTGGATCTCGTAGTAGGGGTCCTAAGCTAGGCGTCTTGGAGCGATGATAACATGGACACGGGGTTTTACCCAGCTTCGGGCTCTCTCGAAGAGATAATACCCTATGTGTAACGCCCCGGATACAACTTTCCATATTCGTAACTCCGACTCTTGCCATTTCCGGCTATGTGATTTATTTTTTCCTCCGCGGTTGGGTTTTTATCTGTTGTTTTGCATTTTGTTCTTGTCTTGCATCTCATCTCATGTCATCATCCGCATTGCATCGGCATCGTTTTCATAAAACTTGCATCCGCTCGGGTTCCGCCGGTTCTCTCCGTTGTCCATTCTGAGTCCAGACCACACTCGCACGCCCCTGCGGCACCTCCGTAATATTATTTTATAAGTGGCATAAAAATGTTCTCGGAATGGGTTGCAACTTGTTGTGCGGTCTTATTATAGTGTAGACAGGCCGCCTGCCAAGTCTCATCGCATTTGGAGTCCATTTGACTGCACAACCGTTGTATATATAACCGCGATATAGTCGGTCTAGCGTCAGATGTTTTTGATTCGGAAACTGTTGCCGGGCTGCCTTCTCTTCTCTCTTCTCAACCCAACCCCCCTCCACACAGCCCATCTAACCCGGCTTAAACCCCCCTCCGACCGGTGCCGTTGGATCGTCATCGGAGGCTCCGAAACCCCTCCTAAATCCCCCTAACCCTAGCCTTACCCTATATAAACACCACTCCTCCCAATTTGGGCTACCCTAGCCTTCCCCTACCCCTAGCCTCCTCCCACCTCGAAGCCACCGCCGCCAGCCATAGCCAGCTACTTGTCGCCGCCACTTGGCCTCCTCCCGCGCCGCCACCTCGCCGCCCAGACGCGCCCGCGGCCAACCCGAACGCGCCACGTCGCCCCAACCAGCATCCACCGCCGCGGCCCGCGAAGCCCACGGGGAGACCGCCCCGGGCCGCGACCGGGCCCAACCCCGTGCACCTCGCCTCCTCGCCCGCTCGCTCGATCGATCCAGATTGGGAGAGGAGCTCCCGATCCAGATTGAACCCCGCCGCCTCCCGGCCTCTCGCCGCCGCCTGCACCACGGCGACCCCGCCGGAGCTGCGTCAGATCCGGTGAGCCCCGACCTCACCGCCCTTCTTCTCTCCTTGCTCACTGCCTCTCTCTCTCTCCCGCAGGTCGCCGCCGTCACCGGAGCTCCGAGGCAGCGCCGCCGACCCCTCCGCAGGCTGGATCCGGCCCCTCCACGGCCAGATCGGTCCATTCCGCAGTTCGCCGGACCTGCCCCGGTCCCCTCCCGGCCTCCCTGCGCTCCGGTGCCGCAGCGCCCCCTGCCATGGCTGCTCCTTCCCCTCCTCGTGCGGGAGGACGAGGGGCACGATGAGTGCCCGCTTGGACCGGCCCCGTTCGCTCGTGAGCCCCGCAGCCCAACCGACAGCCCAGCCCAGCTCCCTTCCGCGGCCACTCCAGCGGCCTCCGAGGCCTAGCAGGCCCAGCCCAAACCGGCCTGCTGCCTTGGCCTCTCCTCCGACTGGGCTGAAGCCCATGGGTGAGCGCCCCTCCAGCCAGTTTCGGCCCGTTGCTATTTTTTTCCCTGTCCAGCGATTTTAACATTATCCGTAGAATTACAGATTTACAGAAAACCCCCTAGTTTTCATGCATATAATAACTCCACAATTGTGCATCGGATTAAAATAATTTATATATGTAAAATGCTCAGAAAATTGTGTAGATTAATAATATGCCACTTTCATCTATGTTAAAAATGTTTAACATGCTGTTTGTGTTTATTTTGCATAATGCCATGCTAAAATGATTTATTTCATAACTAAATAACCGTAGCTCCATTTTAAATAAACTTTATATGTAACTGGGGTGGAAAAATGCCTAGTTTAACATGGTGCACTTCATTTTCCTGTTTAACAACATTAAAATTGTGTTTAGGGCAGAACAGTACCAAATCTAAAATATGCACATGAGGATTTTCCGGACTTGTTGTTTGTTACTTCCGGCCTCATTTAAATTTTCCTACATAGGTAGTTTAATTATGCTTCACCTCTTGCCATGTTTAACAACATTTAATATTGTTTGGTAGCTTAAACGAGATGAACTAAATAATTGTTGTGGTGTTTTGTCAATATGCAACTCGTTGCATATTGAGCTCCACTTAACTTGTAGTATTGTTTGTTGCACTTTGCCATGCCATGCCTCATTAAACCGGTCATGCATCATACTTGTTTGCGCATCATGCCATGCCTATGCTTGTTGGTTTACCATGTTGTTTGTTTCTTTCCGGTGTTGCTTCTTAGTTCCGTTAATGTTGCGATTGTGAGGATTCGTTCGACTACGTCTGTTCGTCTTCTTCATGGACTCGTTCTTCTTCCTAGCGGGATTTCAGGCAAGATGACCGCTGCCCTGGATCTCACTACTATCATTGCCATGCTAGTTGCTTTGTTCGATCGCTATGCTGCGTTACCTATTACCTGTTTATCGAGCCATCCCATGTTGCCATGAACCTTTAACCTTTGACACCCTTCCTAGCAAACCGTTGCTTGGCTATGTTACCGCTTTGCTCAGCCCTCTTATAGCGTTGCTAGTTGCAGGTGAAGTTGAAGATTGCTCCACGGTGGACAGGATTTTGTTGGGATATCACAATATCTCTTATATTATTAATGCATCTATATACTTGGTAAAGGGTGGAAGACTTGGCCTTTTGCCTAGTGTTTTGTTCCACTCTTGCCGCCCTAGTTTCCGTCATACCGGTGTTATGTTCCCGGATTTTGCGTTCCTTACGCGGTCGGGTGATTTATGGGACCCCCTTGACAGTTCGCTTTGAATAAAACTCCTCCAGCAAGGCCCAACATTGGTTTTACCATTTGCCTCACCTAGCCCTTTTTCCCTTGGGTTTCCGGAGCCCGAGGGTCATCTTTATTTTAGCCCCCCCCGGGCCTGTGCTTGTCTAAGTGTTGGTCCAAACCGAGCGATGTCCGGCGCCCCCTGGGCAACCAGGGTCTATGCCAACCCGTCGTCTTGCTCATCCGGTGTGCCCTGAGAACGAGGTACGTGCGACTCCTATCGGGATTTGTCGGCACATCGGGCGGCTTTGCTGGTCTTGTTTTACCATTGTCGAAATGTCCTGTAAACCGGGATTCCGAGTCTGATCGGGTCTTCCTGGGAGAAGGTCTATTCCTTCGTTGATCGCGAGAGCTTGTCATGGGCTAAGTTGGGACACCCCTGCAGGGTATAATCTTTCGAAAGTCGTGCCTGCGGTTATAGCCGTGATGGTCTCTTTTCGGCGGAGTCCGGGAAGTGAACACGGTTTCTGAGTTATCTTTGACGTAAGTAGGAGTTCAGGATCACTTCTTGATCATTGCTAGTTGACGACCGTTCCGCTTGCTCTCTTCTCGCTCTTATTTGCGTATGTTAGCCACCATATCATGCTTAGTCGCTGTTGCAGCCTCACCACTTTACCCCTTCCTTTCCCTTTAAGCTTTGCTAGTCTTGATACCCATGGTAATGGGAATACTGAGTCCTCGTGGCTCATAGATTACTACAACAACAGTTGCAGGTACAGGTTATGCGATGATCATGACGCGAGAGCGATGCTTGCTTGCGTTGAGTTCTTCTTCTGCTTCGTCGATCAGCGGATAGGTTCCAGGTCGGGAGCCTGGGCTAGCAAGGTGGATGTCGTTTGAGTTTCTGTTTGTGATTCATCCGTAGACAGATGATGCTCTTATGTATTGTAATGTTGTATTCGTGTGGCATTGTATGCCTTATGTATGTATCCCCATCTATTATGTAATGTTGATGTAATGATATCCACCTTGCAAAAGCGTTTCAATATGCGTTTCTATCCTTAGTGGGACCTTCGAGTCTCTTTAGGATAGTATCGCATATTGGGCGTGACAAGTTGGTATCAGAGCCTCGACCGACCCTAGGAGCCCCCTTGATTGTTGGCCATTCTTGAGTCTAGAAAAAAACTATTTTGAGTCTTAGGATTATATATATCGGAGAGTAGGATTCTTTTTACTCCTCAACCCCTTCGTCTCTCTGGTGAGGTCTCCTGACATAGATGTATTGTCTTTCCTCTCCTCAAATTTCACTAAATTTTTTTTAGGATCACGCGGGTATCTTGGAATCGTTCCGATGGTTTTGTGACGAGAACATTGTTCTTGGTGCCTCCTGTCTATTTATGTGGCTTTGACCCGGGGAGTTGAGCTCCAGGTGTTGTCGTCACAATTTTATCGTTGCAGTTCTGGAATACCTGAGCTTTGCCGACATCAAAAATCTCTTTTGTACAGTTGTTGGTGAGATAACCCCGATAACCCAGTACTGGGGCGAGCTTGGGAGTATTGCCATAACTCGTATAACGGATGCTTTTCGAAGGTTGAGGTACACCATTTCCGAAGGTTTCTTGGTTATGTGTTAACGGATGGATACAGCTGGATGTAGGGATTGTTAGTTTGAGTGAGATATATTGCTTCCCCTGTATCCCCAACACCAGATTGCATAACCAGAAAGTTTCGGGAGTTTTATAGGTGGGAATTCAAGTAGTTCCTAGAATATCTTGTCGACAGATGCATGATATGAGATTGGGGTTCGACGTCTATTTGTCCGCCTTTCCACGGTCGTTTTTACAGTGGTCTCGTTGTGTCTTAAAGAACCCTTGGCTATGCTGGTTCGGGGACACTTCGTATGTCATGTGCACTGCCTTCTACATGATGGTGCTGTACACTCGAGCCCGTGTGGGCCCCACCACAAAAACTTCGGACGAAATCTCTATCATATGTTTGTTCCGGCTTATTCTGCAAGCCAAATCCTTTGTTTTTGTTTTGTTTGTGGTATTCGAGTTGCTTCGAAGTCAAATATTGAATCCATACCTTTCCTAAATGGTGTTCTCATATTTCTAAGGGAGTGCTAATCCTTCTTGATCATTGAGGTTGTCATGTTAATTCTTTACAACCGTGTGCTTCTCTTCAAGTGGATCCGATCATTTTCAACATCTGCAAGATCAACTCTAAGTTTTCTCACCGGTGTCCATTCCATATGCCCCAAGTTGCCTTTGTTTTCCCGCCCTCCCACCCATTTTTCTTCAAGGACTCAGATTTCTTAATCATGTATCCTTTTATTTGTGGGAAGTCTCTTCATTCTTTTCTTTCAGTGTTCTTATCCAACGATTTCCCTCGTGAAGATGCTCACGAGCTTCAAGTTCATCATTCTTCATTCTCGTATTCTTCTCCGGTGGATCCAATTCAAGCTTTCAGTGTTGATCATATTCCTTTCCTTGTGTCAAATGCTTTCTCATGCCGGTGCACCTCTCTATCACTCATCTCTCGCTTTCCATTTGTTCCGGTGTGTTGAAGATATCTCAGAAGATTTGTGTTTCCATTCTTAATCCGTTGAATCTATTTGGAGATCATTATCTCATTCAAGATATTTAATTCAACCGATGCAACCTCTCCTTAAAATCTTTCAATGGTGTTTCTTTTGAGTGGGCCCATAACCCACAGGTTTTTCCCAGGATCTTACCTGACTCTTCTAATTTTCTCGAAGCCATTCCCAAAGTCTTTCCAAGTTTGGCGTAAGAATGAATTATCATCAGTCACATGCCTTCTCCAAGACCGCTTTCAAATTCTTCTCATTGTTGGCTCAACCCCTTCGCTTTCCATTCTACCGGAGTATCTCAGTAATTTTGGTGGTGTTTCTCGTCATCAGTTGAAGACCGAAGAAGAGTTTTTCCTCTAAATCATGTCAGTTCTTCCGAAGATTCATGGTTCTAGCTGGATGCCATCCTCTCATAATTGTTTTCCATTGTGAGATTTTTTTTCATCCATCCGGAGCAATTCAAGAGTCTTTTCAGATTGATTCTCCGTAGCCCATCATCTCAGAATTATTCATTCAAGCTTTCAGCTCTCGTTCTCCAAATCATACCGGTGCATCGTTCAAATATCCTCTAATCAGTTCATGGCCTCTTCGTTCTCATGTATCTAAATTCCCTCAAGTATCTTCATTCGTTCTCTAATTCTTACCGGTGATTGACCCCTTTACTTCGTTCGTTTTCAATTCGTACGATGGTTCGTTCAAGATTTCTCTTCCTTCGTCATCGTATCAATTCATTCATTCATTCGTTCTTTTCAATCCCACCAGTGGTTCCATCAATACCTTCTCAAGTTTGCGCTATATCTCTTTTAATCCTTTCTATGGGAATAAGTAGTGTGCCAAATCCATTGCTTGTCATAAATTGAATTGGGTGAAGGATAGGCATGACATAATTCTTATTCTTGTTTCATCCAAGTGATTAATTCTTTTCTTCCGGAGATTGTTCATGATGAAGTAATTCTCGGTTCTAGTGTTCATCTTTTCTTTCCGGAGTTCCAAGTTTTTTCGCATTATCTCATCGCGAAGCTCCATCTAAATCATCGCAAGGCTTCACCTTGTGTTGTCAATTTCTCTTTCTTTCTACCATCCTTTCATTACCGGCGTTCTTCATGGAGGCTCTACATGGTGGTTTATCAACTATTCTTTTCATTCTTCAATTGTTCTTCAAGATTTCTCTCGAAGTGATGATCTGCTAAGCTATACTCTATAATTAAACATGGTGCTAAACACATGTTTTGTTTTGGGGAGTTCAAGCATTCTTCATCTTGCATTCCAAAGTGCAATTATTTCTACCTTATCTTTTGAGATGGTGTTATATCATTCTTGAGAATTTCTATTCTTGTTTCGTGATTCACATGTTGTCAAGAATGGGGTATTTTAAATCCATCAATCTCTTCTTTGGAGTTATCTTGGTATAGATTTCACCTACAGCCTTCCCTAAGGAATGTTGCTTTTGTGGTGCTTATCGATGATTCAAGTTTTCTCCTATCCTCTCGGCAAAAGCAGTTTTTCATCTCTTTGTTGATCTCCAACAAGCAATTGTTTTTTCGCTAGTGGCAGAATGTCACCTCCTCATTTTGAGATGTTAGCCATAAGCCCACTACAAACTTGTGTTTTTCGTTGTTGGTTTTCCAACAACTCCATTCAATCCTTCTTTGCAAGGATGCTTTCCAAGTTCATTTGTGGCAGAAATTGTCATTTTCTTCTCCATTCTTTATTCCAGTGATCTATCTTTTATTCTTTCTTCCGAAGGCATTGTGATGTTGCTCTCTTCACCCATCATCTCGTTTTGTCAAGATCATGTCATTGTCGTGCTTATCCATTTAAACGGAGTGTTGTGTTCTCATTCAAGTTCTTTCATCTTCTCAAGTTTTGCCTCTCTTTTCAACCTAAGTGCTGTCTGAAATCCTTCTCACCCATTATGCCATTCTTTCAATAGTTCCGGAGGCAGTGTGTTGTTGATTTCATCAAGTATCTTCCCATCTTGTCAAGTTCATGTTCAATTTCTTCCATTTACAGTCGGAGTGCTGCCAAAATTATATCATTCTTATTCATTCTTATCTCGTTTCAACCAGAGTGGTTTCAATTCCTTCTTGTCCATTGTGCTCATCATTCATGTCTTTGCAACCTTCAAGTTATCATAATGTTCCTTGTTCCTCTTTTCTAACGGATTGTTTGCAATCTCGTTCATCTCTAATTGCTCAACCTCTCAAGGTTCGTGGTTTCACTCATTGGTCGAAGAAGCAACTTAGTTTTACCGCTTATCTTCCTCTTCCTTTTCCCTCCGGTGCCATCCTAGATCTCGGGACGAGATCCTCTTGTAGTGGTGGAGTGTTGTAACGCCCCGGATACAACTTTCCATATTCGTAACTCCGACTCTTGCCATTTCCGGCTATGTGATTTATTCTTTGCTCCGCGGTTGGGTTTTTATCTGTTGTTTTGCATTTTGTTGTTGTCTTGCATCTCATCTCATGCCATCATCCGCATTGCATCGGCATTGTTTTCATAAAACTTGCATCCACTCGGGTTCCGCCGGTTCTCTCTGTTGTCCATTCTGAGTCCAGACCACACTCGCACGCGCCTGCGGCACCTCCGTAATATTATTTTATAAGTGGCATAAAAATGTTCTCGGAATGGGTTGCAACTTGTCGTGCGGTCTTATTATAGTGTAGACAGGCCGCCTGCCAAGTCTCATCGCATTCGGAGTCCATTTGACTGCAGAACCGTTATATATATAACCGCGATATAGTCGGTCTAGCGTCAGACGTTTTCGATTCAGAAACTGTTGCCGGGCTGCCTTCTCTTCTCTCTTCTCAACCCAACCCCCCTCCGCATAGCCCATCTAACCCGGCTTAAACCCCCCTCTGACCGGTGCCGTTGGATCGTCATCGGAGGCTCCGAAACCCCTCCTAAATCCCCCTAACCCTAGCCTTACCCTATATAAACACCCCTCCTTCCAATTTGGGCTACCCTAGCCTTCCCCTACCCCTAGCCTCCTCCCACCTCGAAGCCACCGCCGCCAGCCACAGCCAGCCACTTGTCGCCGCCACTTAGCCTCCTCCCGCGCCGCCACCTCACCGCCCAAACACGCCCGCGGCCAACCCGGACGCGCCACGTCGCCCCAACCAGCATCCACCGCCGCGGCCCGCGAAGCCCACGGGAAGACCGCCCCGGGCAGCGACCGGGCCCAACACCGTGTGCCTCGCCTCCTCGCCCGCTTGCTCGATCGATCCAGATCGGGAGAGGATCTCCCGATCCAGATTGAACCCCGCCGCCTCCCGGCCTCTCGCCGCCGCCTGCACCACAGCGACCCTGCCGGAGCTGCGTCAGATCCGGTGAGCCCCGACCTCACCGCCCTTCTTCTCTCCTTCCTCACTGCCTCTCTCTCTCTCCCGCAGGTTGCCGCCACCGCCGAATCTCCGAGGCAGCGCCGCCGACCCCTCCGCAGGCCGGATCCGGCCCCTCCACGGCCAGATCGGTCCATTCCGCAGTTCGCCGGACCTGCCCCGGTCCCCTCCCGGCCTCCCAGCGCTCCGGCGCCGCAGCGCCTTCTGCCGTGACCGCCCCTTCCCCTCCTCGTGCGGGAGGACGAGGGGCACGACGAGTGCCCGCTTGGACCGGCCCCGTTCGCTCGTGGGCCCCGCAGCCCAACCGACAGCCCAGCCCAGCTCCCTTCCGCGGCCACTCCAGCGGCCTCCGAGGCCTAGCAGGCCCAGCCCAAGCCGGCCTGCTGCCTTGGCCTCTCCTCTGACTGGGCTGAAGCCCATGGGTGAGCGCCCCTCCAGCCAGTTTCGGCCCGTTGCTATTTTTTTCCCTGTCCAGCGATTTTAACATTATCCGTAGAATTACAGATTTACAGAAAACCCCCTAGTTTTCATGCATATAATAACTCCACAACTGTGCATCGGATTAAAATAATTTATATATGTAAAATGCTCAGAAAATTGTGTAGATTAATAATATGCCACTTTCATCTATGTTAAAGATGTTTAACATGTTGTTTGTGTTTATTTTGCATAATGCCATGCTAAAATGATTTATTTCATAACTAAATAACCGTAGCTCCATTTTAAATAAACTTTATATGTAAATGGGGTGGAAAAATGCCTAGTTTAACATGGCACACTTCATTTTCCTGTTTAACAACATTAAAATTGTGTTTAGGGAAGAACAGTACCAAATCTAAAATATGCACATGAGGATTTTCCGGACTTGTTGTTTGTTACTTCCGGCCTCATTTAAATTTGCCTAGATAGGTAGTTTAATTATGCTTCACCTCTTGCCATGTTTAACAACATTTAATATTGTTTGGTAGCTTAAACGAGATGAACTAAATAATTGTTGTGGTGTTTTGTCAATATGCAACTCGTTGCATATTGAGCTCCACTTAACTTGTAGTATTGTTTGTTGCACTTTGCCATGCCATGCCTCATTAAACTGGTCATGCATCATACTTGTTTGCGCATCATGAAATGCTTATGCTTGTTGGTTTACCATGTTGTTTGTTTCTTTCCGGTGTTGCTTCTTAGTTCCATTAATGTTGCGATTGTGAGGATTCGTTTGACTACGTTTGTTCGTCTTCTTCATGGACTCGTTCTTCTTCCTAGCGGGATTTCAGGCAAGATGACCGCTACCCTGGATCTCACTACTATCATTGCCATGCTAGTTGCTTCGTTCTATCGCTATGCTGCGTTACCTATTACCTGTTTATCGAGCCATCCAATGTTGCCATGAACCTTTAACCTTTGACACCCTTCCTAGCAAACCGTTGCTTGGCTATGTTACCGCTTTGCTCAGCCCTCTTATAGCGTTGCTAGTTGCAGGTGAAGTTGAAGATTGCTCCATAGTGGACAGGATTTTGTTGGGATATCACAATATCTCTTATATTATTAATGCATCTATATACTTGGTAAAGGGTGGAAGACTTGGCCTTTTGCCTAGTGTTTTGTTCCACTCTTGCCGCCCTAGTTTCCGTCATACCGGTGTTATGTTCCCGGATTTTGCGTTCCTTACGCGGTCGAGTGATTTATGGGACCCCCTTGACAGTTCGCTTTGAATAAAACTCCTCCAGCAAGGCCCAACATTGGTTTTACCATTTGCCTCACCTAGCCCTTTTTCCCTTGGGTTTCCGGAGCCCGAGGGTCATCTTTATTTTAGCCCCCCCGGGCCAGTGCTTGTCTAAGTGTTGGTCCAAACCGAGCGATGTCCGGCGCCCCCTGGGCAACCAGGGTCTATGCCAACCCGTCGTCTTGCTCATCTGGTGTGCCCTAAGAACGAGGTACGTGCGACTCCTATCGGGATTTGTCGGCACATCGGGCGGCTTTGCTGGTCTTGTTTTACCATTGTTGAAATGTCCTGTAAACCAGGATTCCGAGTCTGATCGGGTCTTCCTGGGAGAAGGTCTATTCCTTCGTTGATCGCAAGAGCTTGTCATGGGCTAAGTTGGGACACCCCTGTAGGGTATAATCTTTCGAAAGCCGTGCCTGCGGTTATAGGCAGATGGGAATTTGTTAATGTCCGGTTGTAGATAACTTGACACCAGATCCGAATTAAAACGCATCAACCATGTGTATAGCTGTGATGGTCTCTTTTCGGCAGAGTCCGAGAAGTGAACACGGTTTCTGGGTTATGTTTGACGTAAGTAGGAGTTCAGGATCACTTCTTGATCATTGCTAGTTGACGACGGTTCCGCTTGCTCTCTTCTCGCTCTTATTTGCGTATGTTAGCCACCATATCATGCTTAGTCGTTGTTGCAGCCTCACCACTTTACCCCTTCCTTTCCCTTTAAGCTTTGCTAGTCTTGATACCCATGGTAATGGGATTGCTGAGTCCTCGTGGCTCATAGATTACTACAACAACAGTTCCAGGTACAGGTTATGCAATGATCATGACGCGAGAGCGATGCTTGCTTGCGTTGAGTTCTTCTTCTGCTTCTTCGATCAGGGGATAGGTTCCAGGTCGGGAGCCTGGGCTAGCAGGGTGGATGTCGTTTGAGTTTCTGTTTGTGATTCATCCGTAGACGGATGATGCTCTTATATATTGTAATGTTGTATTCGTGTGGCATTGTATGCCTTATGTATGTATCCCCATCTATTATGTAATGTTGATGTAATGATATCCACCTTGCAAAAACGTTTCAATATGCGGTTCTATCCTTAGTGGGACCTTCGAGTCTCTTTAGGATAGTATCGCATATTGGGCGTGACACTATGTGCTGCTTTTGATTGTATTCATATGGATGTAGTATAGAGTAGATGTATCTACCGTGAGATTGTAGGAATGAATATGAGATTGTCTATTGACTAGATTGGCCTTGGTTTATATAAGACATCGGAGGCCTAGGGTTTAGGAGAGTCCTTGTCTTGGGTGCCAAATCTTGTGGAGTCTTCCTTATATGTGGTAGGGGTTGTCCGAACTGGCCCATGAGTATACGGCCATGGGGGTCCTTGGCCCAATCCAACTGATCGGGAGACGACGTGGTGAGTACCCCCTAGTCCAGGACACCGTCAATCTCTCCCGAAGGTTTCATCCCGTTTGGACTCTATTTGATATTCCTTTTCTTTGAAACACTGATATAGGCAAAAAAACAGCAATTTAGGTTTGGCCTCCGGTTAGTAGGTTAGTCCCAAAAATGATATAGAAGTGTAAAGTAAAGCCCATAAACATCCAAAACGGGTAATATAATAACATGGAACAATAAAAAATTATAGATACGTTGGAGACATATCACATACCTTCCTATATGCGGTATCTACCTGTCATTCCAAGTAAATTTGTATGTGCCAAACTCCAAACCTTCAAATGAAATTATGTATTGTATGCTTGAATAGCTCATGTGTCAACTAGGGTTGTCTGTATCTTCCATGTTAGGCGGGTTATTCTCAAGAGGAGTGGACTCCGCTCCTCATTCATGAGAAAATGGCTGGTCACCGGGATGCCCAGTCCATTGCTAAAATCAAATCAAAATAATTGCAAACAAAACTTCCCTAGGATTGTTGCTAGTTGGAGGCACCCGTTGTTTCGGGAAAGCCATGGATTGATGCTTGTTGGTGGTGGGGGAGTATAAACTTTACCATTCTGTTTGGGAACAGCATATAATGTGTGTAGCATGGAAGATATTGAGATCTCTCAGTTGTTATGTTGACAGTGAAAGTATACCGCTCAAAATGTTATTTATATCTATTTCAAAACCGAGCTCTGGCACCTCTACAAATCCCTGCTTCCCTCTGCGAAGGGCCTATCTATTTACTTTTATGTTGAGTCATCACCCTCTTATTAAAATGCACCCGCTGAAGAGCACCGCTGTCATTTGCATGCATTACTATTAATTTATATTGGGTATGACAATGACTGGATCTCTTTTACCATGAATTACAATGTTTAGTCAGTCCTTGATCTTTAAAGGTGCTCTGCATTTATGTTTTGCGGCCTCAGAAAGGGCTAGCGAGATACCATCTTGTTATACTATATTATGGTTGTTTTGAGAAAGTGTTGTCATCCAAGTTTTATTATTATTGCTCGCTAGTTGATTATGCCATTGATATGAGTAAACATGAGACCTAAGTGTTATTGTGAATATGGTTAGTTCATAATCTTTGCTGAAAACTTCAATGCTGGCTTTACATATTTGCAACAACAAGAGCAAACAGAGTTTGTAAAAGTTTTTCTTTATCACTTTTAGTTTGTCAACTGAATTGCTTGAGGACAAGCAAAGGTTTAATCTTGGGGGAGTTGATACGTCTCCGTCGTATGTACTTTTCCTAACACTTTTGCCCTTGTTTTGGACTCTAACTTTCATGATTTGAATGGAACTAACCCGGACTGAAGTTGTTTTCAGCAGAACTGCCATGGTGTTATTTTTGTGCAGAAATAGAAGTTCTCGGAATGACCTAAAAATCCATGGAGCAACTTTTGGAACTAATAAAAAATATTGGCGAAAGAATCAGCACCAGGGGGCCCACACCCTGCCCACGAGTGTGGGGGGCGCCCCCTGGGTGCGCTGAGGGAGTCCTGGATTAGGGGGTATCCGGACAGCCGTACTATATACATCGTCCGGACTATTGGAGCGTGAAGATACAAGACTCAAGACTTCGTCCCGTGTCCGGATGGGACTCTCCTTTGCGTGGAAGACAAGCTTGGCGATCAGGATATTACATTTCCTTCCTTGTAACCGACTCCGTGTAAACCCTAGCCCTCTCCGATGTCTATATAAACCGGAGAGGTTGGTCCTTAGAAGGCCGATCACAATTACAATCATAATCATCATAGGCTAGCTCCTAGGGTTTAGCCTCTACGATCTCGTGGAGATCTACTCTTGTACTACTCATATCGTCAATATTAATCAAGCAGGAAGTAGGGTTTTACCTCCATCGAGAGGGCCCGAACCTGGGTAAACATTGTGTCCCTTGCTTCCTGTTACCATCAGCCTAAGACACACAGATCGGGACCCCCTACCCGAGATCTGCCGGTTTTGACACCAACATTGGTGCTTTCATTGAGAGTTCCTCTATGTCGTCGCTGCAAGGCTCGATCGCTCCTTCAATCATCGTCAACAACATGGTCCATGGTGAAACATTTCTCCCGGGACAGATCTTTGTGTTCGGCGGCTTCGCACTACGGGCTAATTCACTTCGCCATCTGGAGCAGATCGACAGCTACGTCCCTGGCCATCAGATCAGGTTCCGAAACCTGAACTACACGGAGGACATTCGCGGAGACTTGATCTTCGATGAATTAGGGCCTGTGCCAGGAGCACTGGACAGTCACGATGAGCACGGCTTAGACCTGTTGTCAGACAATGCTTGGGGTATCACCCCTGCAGTAGCCCCGGACCTAAATCCGGAGCAGGCTGCATTGCCTAAGGATGGAGGGATGGACCCCGCCCCGCAGTCCGCACACTCATCGGCGGTGGAGCCAAACACAGGTCTCACCTCTATGGAAGCCTGTGACGCCGGAACCCCAGACTCGTATTCGGTTGTAGCTTCCAGTCCGCGCACTCCCGAGCCCGCCGAGCCTGGTTGGGCTCCGGTAATGGAGTTTACCACTGCGAATATCTTCCAACACTCGCCCTTTGGCGACATGCTGAACTCATTAAAGTCTCTCTCTTTGTCAGGAGGCTCTTGGCCGAACTATGTCCGGCTCGAGTGGGAAGCAGGCGACGAAGGAATTTGCTGCCCACCCACCACCCACTTCATTGCCACGGTCGATGATTTAACCGACATGCCTGACTTCAACTCCGAAGACATCGATGGTATGGACGACAATGCAGGAGAAGTACATGAACCACCACTCATAGGGCAGTGGACAGCCACCTCCTCATACGATATATATATGGTGGACACTCCGAAGGAAGCCAATGGCGATGAGGCAATGGAGGATAACTCCTCAGGGAGAAAAACAAAGCATGGGCGTTGTCGGCGCCGCTCCAAGCCCCGCCACAACAATACTGGCCCAGGAGACGAAAACAATCCAGATGCTGCCCAAGATGAATACAACCCTAATCAGCCTGCCTTGAAGCAGGCCGGACTGGCCACGGTGGGATACTTGGAGAGGGACAACTATACGCCCCCCTCCGAGGACGAGGTAAGCCTCAGCAATGACAAATTCGGCATGCCTGAAGATCCAGTGGAACAAGTTTGCTTCAAGCGACGGCTCATGGTCACGGCAAGGAGCCTGCAAAGGAAGCAACAACAGCTTCAAGGTGACCAAGATTTGCTCGTGGACAGGTGGACCAAGGTCCTGGCCACCGAAAAATACGGACTCGACCGCCCCAACAAAGGGCACACACGGCACAACTGGCTACCTCAACCTAAGTAGGAGAACCCAAGGCACATATCCCGACGTCAACACATCACTACGGACCACAATACGAAGGATACACGAAGAGGCATCCTCAAGCCTCGTCGCAATGGTCATAAACGTCAAGTCAGGGAAGCTAGTGCCAAGTCCAGCAACTCCAAGTCCGGTCAGCGGACAAAGAACAGCTCAAGCCCAACCGGCCCGAGCCACATACTCGATCAACCATGTGAAATTCATGGTACTCCTAGAAGGACGGCAAAGCATAACAATAGAGAATGTCGGATCCTCAAAACAAAGCGGCCGGTCGTGTGCCGGAAACAATGAGGGGAGGCATCTAGTCAAGAGATACCCCAGAGCATAAAAGTATGGCCGATCGCCCCCGATCACATCAACCACATCAATTCAATTGCAGTACCTCTAGACCTAGTAATCCGGGGGCTCCATAACACATAAAGCCCCCGTGGGTATGAAACCACAAATAACATCTTCTAAAAGATGCCAGGTGCAAAGGCCAAGTTTTAGAGGCCCACCACTCTGACGGTTGTCTTCGGATCACGAAAAAATGCCACGCCAAAGAATAATTCTTCGGCACCTTCCCCTCATACGATAATTTACCATATGCTAACGGGATGAACCATGTTCACTAGATTCCATGTGCTAAATCATTAGGCCAACACCATGTGATATAATCACACCTATGGGCAAGGCCGAACCCCGCCCTTAGAGTGGAATCATATAGCAGTGGGAGCAGCGAGTCGTGCATGCCTATCAAAATTTTGATATGACAGCCAACTATCCGGACACCGACTGAGGAGTCCGCGCTACTTCACGGTATAACGGCTGGGTTAACCAGGTTCCGATCATAAACCCTCGGACCAACCACAAGAGGACGTTCAGCTGCCTCCAGGTATTTTCCTTCACAAACTAACGTTGACGCAGAACAGGATTGGCGACGTGGAATCGGCCCGGACACACAAGGGCAGGATCATGCATGTGACCCCCCCCCCCAAAAGGGCAGTCCGGATTCACTTCAGATCCACTCACAGCCCCCTCCAGTCCAGCCATCACAGGTTCCGCCAAAAATAACTATTTTCATAATCATAAATCATACTCATATGCATAGACATATCATCCTACTACAATGCGTAGACTTAAATAACACTTACCGGCCGTCGTTTCTTATCAACACCTCTTTATAAAAAACAGCAGCCATGCCTCGTGTTATGCCCGATTATACCAGGGGCTTCACAGTACGGCAATAAAGTCCGACCTCCTTTTCGGTCGCTCGGCACCCCGAACTTATAGCACTATATGCATCAGCTCCGAATCATCTCTTGGGTCATTGGTTGGGTTTGCCCGGCTCCCATGTTTTGGTAACTTACGTTCCACCCCATCGGCTAAGGTAGCGTTGGGAGAACTACTGCGATTGTGTCCCGGTTCTGCCAAATGAGCACCTCAGTAGAGAAAGCCGAAAACTGACTGTCATGATACAGCGAGAGCTGGTCAGCTGTTCGAGAGGTTGTAAAATCCCTAAATATTTATTCCGCATAACACCATTATAAATGCAGAGTGCGACGGATCGGTCTTTTGATTAGGCGCCAATAGAGCCCCTAGTTCGGCCTTCCGAACACTAGGGGCTACGCCGACCATATCGAATTCCTATGGCAAAGTGAGAGTGGTAAAGCCTGATAGTCCGATTGCGTGGTTCGTGGTGAGGAACACCTCCTAAAAAGGACCCAGCCATGGGATAAAGAGTGTTCAGGTATGTCCCGAACACCCCCGTATTTCTTTCATGAGGGCAGAAGCCGACGACTAGCCAACTCTCAAGATTTATATACACTAAACAGCCGCACAGGAAGAACAAATGTTCAAATGAAACAAGCAATAATAAAAGTGCCATTATCCCATATTACAAAGAATGGCTAGAATGCCCTTAGGGAAATATAATGTCTTTGGTACACTTATCCGCCACAAGGCGAGCTCCCTTCAGTACATCTTCATAGTACATCTCGGGTTTGCGGTGCTCCTTACCCTCTGGTGGCCCCTCAGTCACCGGCTTCTCCGCGTCAAGCTTCCCCCAATGCACTTTTGCATGGGCAAACGCCATGCGCACACCCTCTATACAGACTAATCGCTTAACAGCATCAAGCCGAGGACAGACGCCCACAATCTGTTTCACGAGTCCAAAGTAACTGCTTGGAATTGGCTCAGCGGGCCACAGCCGGACAACCAAGTCCTTCATGGCTAGTTCGGCTGCCTGGTGCAGTTCGACCAGCTGCTTCAGCTGATCGATAAAGGGCACCGGATAGTTCGACGGCAAATACTGCGACAAGAAATTACTCTCCACAGACTTCTTCTCCTCGGTCCGGTAGAATTGGGCGGCATCTGATATGCCGCGAGGCAGACCCGCAAACGCCCCTGGAAAAACAAGAATTCAGCTTGTCGCTTAGAGTTCCTCCCACTATCATGTAAAAATGGCCATGAATACAAAAGGCCTTACCAGCCGCAACTTTCCGGGCCTCCTGAATGTCCTGCACAGCACCTCGGGCTTCTTCCCGAGCATCTCCCGCGGCTTGGAGAGCTTGGGCGAGTTCGGATTCTTTCCCTACTAGACTCTGCTCCAAGCCCTCGCTTTTCTTCACAGCCTCTTGGAGCTCTTGCTCAGCTGCGATGACCCCGGCCTCGTGTTTCTCACGAAGCGCCTGTTCGGCGGTAGTCTTCTCGCTGGCATCAGCCACAACCTTCTTCAATGCCTCATATTCGGCACTTGCTCCTAGAGCATACAATACAAATACTTTTCACTAGGCACAATTACTCATTCGTGCCAAATTCAAGACAATGTTTCAACATACCTTGCTTGTCCCCCAATTGCTTCTTCACACGGCCAAGTTCCTCCTCGGCCCGTTCCAGGCTCTGCTTCAGTCCGGACACTTCCGCATTATGAGCGGTTGTATTCTCTGTAGACGCCTGTTTTCACACAAAGGGGTATACGTCATTAACAAAAGCTCCTGCAAAAGCAGAGGATTTGATCCCCTGCCCGGCTCTCTCTCTTTTGCCGGACAGTGTATCAGGGGCTACTACTCATATTATGATGATTCCTCAAAGGTTTCTTAGAAAACATACCTCAAAGGCCTTTATAAGGCCAAGGCAAGACTCATTCAGCCCGCTCTCAGCGGACTTAATCTTTTCAACCACCACACCCATGAGGGTCCGATGTTCATCGACAATAGACGCGCTCTTTAACGCTGTCGATAGACCGCCTGGCAGCTTTGCTTGGACAGAGGTTGCCGGCGGAGTAGGCAAGCCTCCCACCGTCGAAGGTGGCTGCTCGCCCGATCCTGTAGCCTTAGAGGTCTCCAGGACCTTGTCCGGCTATGGTCCGAACCCGAGATCGCCCCCATCGTCGACTCGCAGGGGGGCCGCCGCCCCCATGTGTCCGGCCCTAGAGACATGCCTCCCCTGGTCCGGGTCTCTTTGAGACGACACCTCGGTGTCGCGCCTGGACTTCGGGGAAGGGCCCTCTGGAGGCGTCTCGCTCGCCAAAGCATTTGAGCTCAGCGAATCCTCCGATGAGGATTGTCCGGCGCGAGACCTCGCCGGGCTGTACGAAATATGGCGACCGTTAAAACTACTGTACGCAAACGACCCTGGATGCATATGCACGCTCGGATCTTGGATACTGACGACTTTTCCAGGGGCTGGGCCCTGGGATCCCACTCCGGGCTGTTATCGGTAGCCGTGGTGGATGCCTCTGGGTGGTAACCTCTCCCCCTCTTCGGCGATTCGGCCTCCAGGGACGAGGAAGCCGCCCTTTTTGTTCCCATCTCCAGGGTGAGGCTCGTCCTCCTCTGCTTCCTCCTCTTCGTCTTCAGAAGAAGGAGCATCGCTGGAGTCTTCAGATTTTGCGTCGGAAGCCTCGCGGTGACGGAGGACACCCCGGGTCTTTTTGACCTTCTTGGAGGCCTCTTTCTTTGGCGCCTCGTAAGGTGCGGGGACCAGAATCTTCGTCGAAAGAGGTCCGGCCGGTTCCTCCGGAAGCGGGTCCGGACAATGTATTCGCTCCACCTTCTTTATCCATCCCTGGGGTCGCGATGAAGCACGATAAAAATGTCTCCCTCAGGACATGCCAACTGAAGCATGGATGGACAAAGTGTGTCTATAACTTATCGGGCTTGCAGAATGGGATAATTGATACCCACGGTCCTCGGCGGAGCCCGACCATGATTTGTCAGACTTAAAGAGCACCTTCCAGATATCCTTGTGGGAGGAATCATAGAGCTCCCGAAGGGTTTGGTGCTTGGTTGGGTCGTACTCCCACAAATTGCAGGCTCGGCGCTGGCAAGGGAGAACCAGGCGAACTAACATCACCGTGACTACATCGAAAAGCTTAACGTCCTTGTTGACCACACTCTGAACGCGCGTCTAGAGCAGTGACAGCTCATCGGACAAAGACCAGTTCGGTCCCTTCTCAGGCCAGGACGTGAGCCGCAGTGGGGCTCCTGATCTGAACTCAGGAGCTGCAACCCACTTTTTGCCGCGTGGTTCGGTGATATAGAACCACTGCTACTACCACTCCTTGACGGAGTCGTTGAAGGCACCCGTCGGCCAAACGACCTTGGGCATCTTGCTCACCATGGCGCCGCCGCACTCGGCGTGCTCGCCACTCACCACCTTGGGCTTCACATTGAAAATCTTCAGCCACAGGCCGAAGTGAGGCAAAATCCAGAAAACAGCCTCGCACACGACGATGAACGTTAAGATGTTGAGGAAAGAATTGGGGGAGAGATCATGGAAATCAATCCCATAGTAATACATGACTCCACGAACAAATGGGTGAAGGGGAAACCCGAGGCCGTGGACAAAATGGGGAATGAACACGACTCTCTCGTGAGGATCCGGAGTAGGGACGATCCGTCCCGCCGGTGGGAGACGGTGGTTGATCTTCTTGGCCAGATACCCGGCCTCCCGGAGCCTCTCGATATCCTTCTCCTGGACGATAGAGGCCATCCATCTTCCTCCTGCTCCGGATCCGGACATCTTTGGAAAACCTTTCTTCGATGGAAAAGAAGAATGCCCGAGTGTTAGGGCTCGAACATAGGCGAATGGGCTAGCGGAAGGAGAAGGCGTGGGTAAAGAGGAAGAGACCTTATCTCTTTATAGAGACGGTAAAAGCTTTTTGCGCCTCCCCACTTGCCTGGTGGAACCCGCTCGTTCCCCACTCGCCGCGATTAGCGGTGCGGTTGGATTATCCATACCCGTATTGATGAGAATCCCACGATAAGGGGACACGATCTCTGCTGTGGCAAAACATGCAGAAGGAACCGCCTCACGATTTGCGCTATGGCTGGTTGTGGGAAAACGGTTCGAATAATGACCCGACCGTAATGACATGTCACATGGTCAGCAGATTACGTTTGTGAAATATCATTTTCCCTATGGTGTATGTGAAGATCATTTTGCAGATCCGGACACGGTCTACGTCTTTGATGATTACTTTGGAGTATTCAGAGATGGAACCCACCTTGCAATGCCGAAGACAAGACTGCGCGCAGGACTCATCGTCATTGAAGCCTGGTTCTCGGGCTACTGAGGGAGTCCTGGATTAGGGGGTATCCAGACAGCCAGACTATATACATCATCCGGACTATTGGAGCGTGAAGATACAAGACTCAAGACTACGTCTCGTGTCTGGATGGGACTCTCCTTTGCATGGAAGACAAGCTTGGCGATCCGGATATTATATTTCCTTCCTTGTAACCGACTCCATGTAAACCCTAGCCATCTCCAGTGTCTATATAAACCGGAGAGGTTGGTCCTTAGATGGCCGATCACAATTACAATCATAATCATCATAGGCTAGCTCCTAGGGTTTAGCCTCTACGATGTCGTGGTAGATCTACTCTTGTACTACTCATATCGTCAATATTAATCAAGCAGGAAGTAGGGTTTTACCTCCATCGAGAGGGCCCGAACCTGGGTAAACATTGTGTCCCTTGCTTCCTGTTACCATCAGCCTAAGACGCATAGATCGGGACCCCCTACCCGAGATCTGCCGGTATTGACAACGACATGCGCCCCCCTGCCTCGTGGGCCCCCTGGACCTCCACCGACCTCAACTCCAACTCCATATATTCACATTTACGGAGAAAAAATCGGAGAGAAAGATTCATCACGTTTTACGATACAGAGCCGCCGCCAAGCCCTAAACTCTCCTTGAGAGGGCTGATCTGGAGTCCGTTCGGGGCTCCGGAGAGGGGAATTCATCCCATCATCATCATCAACCATCCTCCATCACCAATTTCATGATGCTCACCGCCGTGCATGAGTAATTCCATCTTAGGCTTGCTGGACGGTGATGGGTTGGATGAGATTTACAATGTAATCAAGTTAGTTTTGTTAGGGTTTGATCCCTAGTATCCACTATGTTCTGAAATTGACGTTGCTATGACTTTTCTATGCTTAATGCTTGTCACTAGGGCCCGAGTGCCATGATTTCAGATCTGAACTTATTATGTTTTCATGAATATATGTGAGTTCTTGATCCTATCTTGCAAGTCTATAGTCACCTATTATGTGTTATGATCCGTTAACCCCGAAGTGACAATAATTGGGATACTTACGGGTGATGACCATAGTTTGAGGAGTTCATGTATTCACTAAGTGCTAATGCTTTGGTCCGGTACTCTATTAAAAGGAGGCATTAATATCCCTTAGTTTCCATTAGGACCCCGCTGCCACTGGAGGGTAGGACAAAAGATGTCATGCAAGTTCTTTTCCATAAGCACGTATGACTGTATTCGGAATACATGCCTACATTACATTGATGAGCTGGAGCTAGTTCTGTGTCACCCTATGTTATAACTGTCACATGATGAACCGCAACCGACATAATTATCCATCACTGATCCAATGCCTACGAGCTTTTCACATATTGATCTTTGCTTATTTACTTTACCGTTGCCACTGTTACAATTACTACGAAACTAATATTGTTACTTTTGCTACTGTTACCGTTACTTCCATACTACTTTGCTACTAAATACTTTGCTGCAGATACTAAGTTATCCAGGTGTGGTTGAATTGACAACTCAACTGCTAATACTTGAGATTATCTTTGGCTCCCCTTGTGTTGAATCAATAAATTAGGGTTGAATACTCTACCCTCGAAAACTATTGCTATCCCCTATACTTGTGGGTTATCAATAGCCGATAATCTGATTGGACGAAACAAGGACCGAGACAATTTTGGCCTATTATAAGCCCGTTATTTGATTGGCACAATCATGGGCCGAGGTCTATTTCGGCCTGTTGCCGGCCCGTGAGTTGTTCGGCACGTTTCAGGCCCAACATACTTTTCAGCCTCCTAAAAGCCCATTGAGTTTTCTTGGGAAAATAGGGCCGGCGGTTTACCCGTCCTATTAAAGGCCCGAATCTACTAGTGGGCCAGTTTACATTTAGGCCTGTTAAAGGACCAAGATGACGGGGCCCATGATGCGGATCATACATAGTGATTTGCATGACGGCCCGATTATGTACCGTAATGTTATGGTTTGGCTGGTTTACTGCGAAGACAAGAGATATATATATACAGTAAAATAACTGCATCATCGTGAATAAGAATAAAACCTAGACTATACAATAGAGAAATTACGACATATTACATCCACTAGGCATCAAAGTTCGCCACTATGATAATAAAGCACAAGCAGACAGCAGATTACATACACAGGGCATCAAAGATTGCCACCAGTGCAATTAAACACGCCGACAAAATAATATAGAAAACCAACAACACTTCAATAGAGTTCAAGAAAGGTTAGCCCTGCTCAGGAGCTACAGCACAAGCAGCTGAGAAAGCTGATGAGGCTGCGCTTGTTTAACACTTATATCCTCCTCACTCTGAAAGATAAACAAGCAGACAAATGACAGGTTTTGCACATATAAGTATCAGTGCTGACAATTCATCACATTTCTTACTGATGAATAAAGTGGCACGGTTTAAAATAGCATTAACACAATATGGTATTGCTCAGGTCAAGACATGGCAGGAAATGACAATGTGAAGGAGTTGACAGCTTCACGACACCACTGGATTACAGATCAAGAAATCATAAGTATCAATGGTTGGTGTGCGGTCAATTTATCCCATTTCAGATTGGCAAAATAAGATCACTTGCTCTATATAGTTTAATTTACATGGTATGAAGAAGGAAGTTGGTTGTACAACTGAAACTTAAATTGAGAAGGACAAACTTTTGTTTAGGAACTACATAGTAAAATTTAAACATGCAATTTGATGCAAACACCAAAAATAAACAGTTGTTGCAGTCATGCCTAACCAAATATACACAACAAATTTTGAAGGCTTGAGAAGGACAAACTTATATTATAGGTGAAGGCAGGCTCTATAAAGCCCTTGTCCATGCTGATGGGGGAGCAATTCAAGAAGTTTACCACATAATCTTCTTCATAAGCATTGCCTTTATTCGACATTTTGTTAAGAGTAAATATAGATGTGACAATATAAGAAAAAATGGAGAATATTTAAGATCAGATGAAGAGTGATGCTACATAACCAAGTAGCTACAAATGTAAGTACAGTGATACAGGCAAAAGGTACAGCCAAGAGCAATGCAGAGCTAAACTTCTTCAGTACCATCGGTGTTATCCAACCTTATGGTAAGAGTAAATATAGATCTTATGTGTATAAAATGGAGGGCAAAGGAAAATAAGTTGCAGAGTGATGGTACATGAACAACTACCTGTCAATATAAGTACACTAATAAAGGACAGCAGGTACTTACAAGAACAATGCAGAGCTAAAAAAAGTTATTAACATTGGATATATTCTACACTAATGTAACCATGCATACAGATCAGATAATTTGGAGCGAACAATTGATAAGCAAGCTATCATGCATACTGCTGTCACATAATGAACCAGGTATGTATGCAAGTACAGTGATACACGACAACAGGTACTAACAAGAGTAACGCAGCGGGCAACATATTTGCAATATCTTGTCGTTCTTTTTAAATCGGAATTCTTTTTCAAGCAAATATCCTGCAAAAAAGATCCATAAGGCACATGCAGAAAAGTAGAAGTTCAAATTGTCATGCGATATCATAGAAAGTTCCTCATCCTCGGAACGAGATCAGTGCATAACAAGGTTTTTCCATTCAATGTCTTCTAAATTTAGCACATGAGACTTCACCAGAAATTCGTTTATAGACTTGCCATCAAAGTGTGATTTCTCAGGTAACACCGATTCTGCTACAATGCTTCCTTGAAAAGCGCAAGCAAGCTTTGCTCGTCATGAGTCCAGATTGACCCTCGCCTACTTACAACAATGTAATGTAAATCATTGATGTGTTCAATCAGCAGAAAACAAGAGAATAATCACCATGAATAATATCACTTTTACACACAATTGGACAGGAAGATGTGAAAATGTTGTTTGTCTTCACTATAATCTTCCCATGATGGGAATATATGCACGTAGTCCCTAACAACATTGAAAGCATTGTCTTTTAAACTGTGAATAACTGGAATGGGGTTCCAATCTACAAGAATTGGCCGTTTCTGCAGTTGGGATAGGTCTTCGGCCGGTGGACTTGCTGTACTTTTTGCTGGAGGGGGATTTTTCTGTGGTACGGCTGGTGCTATGGCAACTGAAATCGGCATACCTTTTGCTGGAGTGCAAGTTCGGCGTGGTGGGGCTAGTGGTGTGGCCAGTGAAGTATGGGTACAGTCTGCTAGAGTTGGTCCTACGTTTTGTGTCACTGATTGTACAGCCAATATAAGTGGGGTGCTGTCTGATTTCTCTGGCACAACCACGTTTTTCAAGGACCTTGCTAGTGCTCCTTAAGGTTTGGCAATCACCCTCTTCATTTTTGATGTCTGATGCACAAGAACAACATTTGAGTGAAAAAACATGGTATGATGACAGATGGAATATGCATTGATAATTGATGGGCATGGCATCTCGACATATATGATGAGTAAACTAAGCAGATGGTGGTGCAACAAAGTAGAAGAAATGCAAGACAACATATGCACCTTGATGGGTGAACATGACAGGCCATCTGTGTTTCACTCCTCGAGGTTAGAATAGTCATTAGGATCATATTCTGAACAAGAATCTACAGGTGGGGAGCGTATGAGTGTCATTGCATCCAGAATGGCACTCAATGCCTTGGTGCCAATTTTGTAAGTCATTGCAGTGTTCCACAATATTCTTCTGATGCGCGGATTCTAATATTCACTATAATTATGTATAATCTCTGAGAACCATGAAAACATAAATAGTTGTCAGATTATCTTTGTAATGCAGAGGATATTCTAATATAGGGGCGCCCCTGTAAACACTTGTGTGCTATCACTGGATTCTGATGAGAGAGCTCATGTGTGTTGTAATATGGTGCATGCATTTATATAATCTGGCACAAGTACACACAAAAATTGGCTCTAAAAGTAAGGATAGTTGGCAGATGATAGGTTCATAATATATTGTATAGAGAGTTTATTGCCAAACCATGATAACAAGAGCACACAGCAACTAGGCATATCATAGTGTACATAAAAGGGGTACACCATAACCACAATATATAAATCGGGAAAGTGGAACTGGCTTGAAAATACGGTGTTGTATTGCCGCTAGTAACTGAAAGCCTATCGATCACGTACAGGCCAGCTCTATCAGCTGTTGACTGCAGATGTCCCTGCTCCCCTTCCTAACAAGGAACATACTGTACGTACTAACTACAGAATAACAAAAGAGGAACATGTTAAAGAACAGAAGAGGAAGCATATTCTTGGGGTTCCGCTTCATTGCATACAATGTTGGTTGCCCACTCATGATGAATCACAACACCCAAAGAAATGCAATTCCATGTTGTCTCTCTATATGTGGCAATTTTGAACAAGAGTCATTAGGATCATATTCTGAACAAGAGTCAATAGGTGGGGAGCATATGAGTTTCATTGCATCCAGAATGGCAGTCAATGCCTTGGTGCCAATTTTGTAAGTCATTGCAGTGTTTAGCTTCAAGAGTGGACTGCTGCTAGTGCGACACAAAGCAGCTACACAGATCATAGTGTAGATATAACAGGAAAACCGTAAGCATCAGAGTAAAATCAGCAAAGTAGAACTTGCTGGAATATATGTGCTAGTATTGCCGGTATGGCTATAAAGGCTTCGGATGCTAGCTCTCTTCAACGGAAGGTGCGGTAATATTAATATCAGTGTAACTCTCAAAGGCGACACAACTCCCCGCATTTCCTTGCTATTCTTATAGGATTCAAGTAGGCAGACCACTACAGATCCTATTCCTATGTTTACAAAATCCTACGAATCAAAGAGGCCCGAAGAGTTCAAAGTGTCCATCACAACCGACCGTATAGACCTCTACACTGCAAATGTCCCTGCTCGTCTTCACTACAAGGAACAAACTGTACTACTATCATACTCCCTCCGTTCCAAAATATAAGTCTTGGTAGAGATTTCCACTATGGATCACATACAGATGTATCCAGATACATTTTAGAGTGTAGAGTCACTCATTTTGCTCCACATGTAGTCCATGGTGGAATCTACACAAAGACTTGTATTTAGGAATGGACAGAGTACTTATTAAAGAAGAACGGAAGAGGAACATGGTAAAGAAGAGCAAGCAGATTTTGGATAATAAAATGTTCGTTGCGTTGTGCCCACACATGATGAACCAGAGCGCATTAAGAATGCAACTCCCTGCTATCTCTTGACCATTTCAGGCGGTTGGATCAAGATCCTACATCTCCTAACCCTTCTTCTTCCTCGTCTCTGATTCTTCCCATACAGAACACCGCACGGGCCGCCGGCCGGACCACCGGCCCCCACCGCCTGGGTTCCTCCGCCACCCCCTGCCCCCCCCCCCCGCCCCCACCCATGTCGAGTTTTCTTCGTTCGGCGAGGCCCCACAACCCTCCCCCCCTCCACACACACACACACACAACCACCGTCCCCACCCGAGCCCTTTCGTTCGCACCGGCGAACTTCGGCGAGCTCTAAAAAGGTGCCATGGCAGATCTGAAGGTGCAAACCGGAAAAAGGTAACTTCGCAACCAATGTTTGCTTTCAACTAGCAAGTAAGTCATGGACAACAAATTAGAGTAAAGAAATGGCGATCTATTTTCTTGCTGCGATAAATAAGTTGAGAAGATATGAAAGAGTATCGCCCCTGGTGCGGCGTCGTGTATGCATCTGCTGAGAATTTGATGGTGTTGCGGTAGCGATGGCTGTCGGCAGCGTGGAAGCAGATCTAGGAGGGTAGACGGTGGCAGCACGACGCGATGGACGAGACGGTCGTAGGAGCGGCGCCGGCAAGGTGGACGATGGTGGGGATGAAGCGAGAGGACGGGATGCAAGGATCCCGGTTCGAAGCCGTGGATGAGAGAGGTCGATCTCTTGTAATGGACGGCGGCGTCGAGGTATCAGCTCCGGCATGGTGGAGGAGGACGGCGGTTGATGGGGTGGCGGACGGAGGAGGCTGGGGTCGAGAGGGTGTTTTGGCGTCCACGGAGTACAAATGGGGAAAAGGGAGGTAGAGAGGAAGGGGGAACCATGTATTCAGGGCACGCTTGTCTCAAATGCGAGGAAATTTACAAACTTAGCCCCCGTTTCAAATTTCCTACATCACAACAATATTAGTCGGTTGGGGATAGGACGGTAATCTCGTATACACCGAATATTTGCCGACGAGATTTTGTTTTTGGCGCCCACCGTGTATGAATCGGGGACGGAGTCGATTTTGGCCGAGGACACACTGTGTTTTGGCGCCCACCGTGTATGAATCCGGGTGAGAGGCGGTTATGTCATGTTTGGGTGAAATTACAAACCTACCCCTATTGAAACCTACAGAAATCGAGCAGACAGGCTTTGCGTGGCAGGGATAGGCAGTAGTAATTCCATCTCGCAGATTTTGGTTTCGGGCAGTTACTGCGACTTTCCCCGCTTCGTTCAAATTTTTCAGAGTGCACGTTTACTGTGCCAACTCAATTTGAATCCCGTTTGTATTCTATTTTTTTTGGGCGGGATTCATTTTCGATTGGAATTAAATTCTATATACATCACTTTTTATATATACTTTCAAAAGCACAACACCCTTTATACATAAATATGGTTTACAAATGGCATGATCTCAAATTCATAAGGTTGTATCCACCAATTTGGATTTTCAAATATTTGAAACCACTTTATGTTGAAATCCAATGTATGCATTCCTCGCTAACTGTCTCCAATTAATGTGTGTTTCATGCGGGGTTTTTTTACTTCTCAAACATGTATAATGTGTTTCACACACGCAACATATAGTGTAATCCCATTTAGATATTAATTGCATATAAACCATGCATTGTCTCTAATTAAAGAATCTATGGATCTCCAATATTGATAAACTATATAACATTACACGTGTCCCCAAATTCAAATGAATATGCATGTTTGATACACCAATTTGCGTTATGATATTATTGATGTCGTGATCTCCAGTTTAAATATTAGAATCCCCTTTAATCTAGATATTCGTCTCATGTAGCTATCACTCATGCTTATATAGGACTATCTCTCTAGATCTATACACGTTCATCATCTCTCGGGTATCTCTCGTGATACCTGTATGTTGATAATGATCTTTTATCTTGGTAACACACTGGTAGTACTCTCTCCCTTAACCTACATCACTCTATCTCTCTCTAAGTATATCTCGCTCCCTGCTATGTGTCCCTAACTATGATTCTCCATGTGGAATATCTTTCTCTCACACAAACACAAAACTTTGTCTCCCGGGGTCTCATTTCTCTCTACTATTCCCATGTGTGCCACTCGCACACCCCTCATACAGAGATGTCTTTCGCTCCTTAGTTATGAGATCATATGACTCTTCCTCTTAAATATATCTTTCTCACACACAAACACAAACTCTGTCTCCCAGGGTCTCATATTTCTCCACTGTTCTCTTGTATGTCACTCACACACACTCTCTCTCCCTAGAGATATCTTGCGTTCCCTCATATGTCTCTCTAGCTATCACTCTCGTCGTGAAATATCTTTCTCTCGCGCACACACAAAACTCCGTCTCTTGGGATCTCATTTCTCTCTGATATTTGTTTGTATGTGACTCACATGCACCCTCTCTCTACCTCTCTCACACCCACACACATAACTCAGCCTTCTGATCCACTCGACTCCTATCTCTAACGCACACTAACTACATCTTTATCTTTCTATTTATCTGTTTCTCCATCAACCTTCTTTCTCGCCCTCACTCTTTCTTCCTATCACGCACACTACATATGTTTCTCTCTACATGCAGTCAAGTGCCCTCTTTTTATCTTTCTCTCACGCACACATAACTTCACCCTCTGAACCACCCGGCGGTCATCTCCAACACTCAAACTAGCGAATGTTCCTCTAGCTAGCATCTCCATCTCTGTATCTATCTGTAGCTTCTCCATCAACATTTCTTTCTTGCATGCAGTCTTGCTTCCTATCACCGACATTATATATGTCTCTCCATGCATATGCATTTATAGGTTGATCTCTTTTGCACAATCATTGTGACTCACTCCCTCTGCTCGCCATAGATGCATGCTCCAGCCCACGCCACTATCTCTTAAAGACAAAAATACATGCTCAATTGTCGGGACTTCTTCCCTGCATTCTCACATGCATGCATATTGTCATACCGATCCGTATCTCCCATGTCGTTGATCTTATGACTTATGTCTTCTTTCTTTTATCTCGATCATGCGCGCTCACACACACACACATCCCACATATACATGTATACCTATCACGCATGCACGTTCAAGGTCTCTATGTCTCCATATATACGTAGTTAATTACCCTCAACCCTAACGCCACATCGAATCGTTCTCTTCTTGTGTGCACATAACTTCCGCCTGGATGGGTAAAACACACAGTCACACTTAACAATCTCCTTCTAGCTACTCCCCCCCTCTCACTCTTCCCCTGTATCCCCGAAACCAACAAGACCATCCCTTCGTTTAATTCCTGCCTACATGCACCACCGATATATAGTAGTATTCCTCGGTGTCTCTCGAACAAACATGTTCTCTCGATGTCGACTCCCCTCACGCGCACACACCTTCTCTTCCCTCTCTACGGGAATTTTCTCTCTCGCACCCCATCGTTGGTGGCCTCTGCCATACACATCACCTCTCTATGATGAAGCCATGCACACTTAAATTCCTTCCGCCACCGAGGGCCCCGTGACACACACACACACGCACCCACCCACCCACCATACACACACAAACTAAGACCCCATCACACACACACACACACTAAGACTCCATATCTCTCTCTCTCTCTCTCTCTCTCTCTCACACACACACACACACCCACACCCACACACACACGCACTAAGACTCCATCTCACACACACATGCTCTAGGCGGAGCATTTGTTCCTACCACCCTTCATCAAACCTTACCCATACGATAAACAATCACCTTAATTTACTTGTATAACATGGACAAATTCCACTTTACTTTAGTAGTTAGCAAGACTTATCATCTGTACCCTTATAAAAAACCGAGTTGGCGATGATGGTGTGTCTGCCATCTTGTAATATAGACCGTCTGATCTATATCTGACGGATAGAAAGCAAACTATGATAATTATACAAAAGATACTCGCACCTCTCTCCACATCCTTATCTCCCACAACCTCATTGCTAGGCAATTAAAAAAGGAAGTCTCTGGAACAATCTAGCATGGTGGCCGCTGCAGCCTGCCGGGGCTGTCCATCCCCATGCCTCCTCCCATTCCGACCACCAGTCACCACCGTGCTCCACTCCTCCTAACCTTATCTCTCATCTTTCATTTTTTTGATGACATTCTCGAGATACCAGTTTTCCGATAAAATTCTCGAGATATCATTAGTTTTTACACATGGGATTACTCCTGCATGGGTCAATCACAACAGGTGTTTTGTAAAAAAATGAATATTGATGTTCTGTGCAATGCACGAGCATCTTGCTTGTAATTATATAACACAAATCACGAGCAGCAAGTGACATTTTTTTACACAACCACATTAGCATGGCCACGTAAATCACTAGCTAAAGTAAATACCATTATACTTATATCCTGATGCAAAAGGTTGAGTACATGTCCGAAGAGTAGAGTCGCACACACGCACTTTGTCTCTCAGAATCTCACACACACACACACACACACCAGTTATGTGATGCCCACTTCAGCAGACACGTATGTTACAATTTGTGCACTCACGGGTACACGTGATGCTGCACATTTATTTAAGTCGGACGGCGAACCCAAACAGTAGCTGCATTCATTCCCCTCCCGCCGCCTCTTCTCTGGTCATCGTCGACCGGTAGCCATGGCCCGGCCGAAGGTAACAACATACGCCATACTCCCGCCGGAGCGGCGCTTTAATCTGGAAATTTTAATGGTCATGCATGCATCTTTTTGTGCTAGCACTCCTATATAAGGGTTGACCGGTCGCTTCCCACGGACGTGTGCGGGCGGTGGAAGAGGAAGGAGAAGGGAAGCGGGCTGTGGAGTAGTAACATTTTTTACCACAATTTCTTAGGAAACTAAGTGCAATAATTGAGTAGTTTTGCACACTACCAGTACTACACCTGAAATGGTTCAAAACCTATACTCCCTTGACAGTGCACGCTTCCCGCGTGAAACGGTCAGCGTCTCCCTTGAGCGTCAGTGCTGCATTAATGCCCGGCCAGAGTGGAGGCGACCTCTCACTAGCGCCGGCTTTGAAGCGGCGCGAAGGCCGAGAGAGCGTCGCTTCCCAGTGCACGCGACTGCTCCGCGTCGAGGCTGGCCATAGGCCTTGTTTGGATCCATGGGTTAGAGTTAGTTAGAGCTAGTTGGGGCTCAAATAGCCCTAAAGTATCCAAGCATGAGGGTTTAAATTGGACCAAGTTGCACCGAACCCACCAACAAAAAACTAACCCACCCAAGAGGTGCTAATTGGAGATAGTTCTCATTGGGACATCTAAAAAATCACTTTTCTCTCTCCATCAAGTGCATTTATTGTCAATCTAACCCTGTCACCCAAACACCTCTTTGGCTATAGTTAGTTCAGGGTTAGTCATGAGTTAGTCTAACCTCTAGCTAAGTTAGAGTATCCAAACTGGAGCAGTATAGGACATGCAAGTTGCTCAAAGCATACAGTCAAATTCATACGTGAAAGGATTTTTTTCTTTTTGAAAATGGAACGTGAAAGGAAGTTTATTTAGAATGCTCTTGGCATGTCGCTAACATGTGATGAGTTAATCGACCTCGATAGATGGCAAAAATGCCAGCCCACCACACTTTGAGAGAGACGGGGAGGGAGAAGCAATACGGGCTGCTGCATTACTAGAGATAGGTGTCACATGGAAGCCAAGAAATATGGTGATAGCATGGGTTAGTTATACGTCTCCAAGGTATCTATAATTTTTTATTGCTCCATGCTACTTTATCTACTGTTTAGGACTATATTGGGCTTTATTTTCCACTTTTATATTATTTTTGGGACTAACCTATTAACGGGAGGCCCAGCCCAGAATTGATGTTTTTGCCTTTTTCAGTGTTTCAAAGAAACAGAATATCAAATGGAGTCCAAACGGAATGAAACCTTCGGGAACGTGATTTTCCAACCGAACGTGATCCAGGAGACTTGGACCCTACTCCAAGAAGTGCCAGAGGCGGTCACGAGGGTGGAGGGCGCTCCCCCTACCTTGTGGGCCCCCTAACGCTCCATCGACGTACTCCTTCCTCCTATATATACCTACGTATCCCGAACGATCAGAATGGGAGCCAAAAACCTAATTCCACCGCCGCAACCTTCTGTATCTACGAGATCCCATCTTGGGGCTTGTTCCGGAGCTCCGCCGGAGGGGGCATCCACCACAGAAGGCTTCTACATCATCACCATAGCCCCTCCGATGAAGTGTGAGTAGTTTACTTCAGACCTTCGGGTCCATAGCTAGTAGCTAGATGGCTTGTTCTCTCTTTTTGGATCTCAATACAATGTTCTCCCCCTCTCTCGTGGAGATCTATTCGATGTAATCTCATTTTTGCGGTGTGTTTGTTGAGACCGATGAATCGTGGGTTTATGATCCAGTATTATCTATGGAAAATATTTGATTCTTCTATGAATTCTATTATGTATGATTGAGTTATCTTTGCAAGTCTCTTCGAATCATCCTTTTTGGTTTGGCCAACTAGATTGGTAGTTCTTGCAATGGGAGAAGTGCTTAGCTTTGGGTTCAATCTTGCGGTGTCCTTACCTAGTGATAGAAAGGGTTGCAAGGCACGTATTGTATTGTTGCCATCGAGGATAACAAGATGGGGTTTTTATCATATTGCATGAATTTATCCCTCTACATCATGTCATCTTTCTTAAGGCGCTACTCAGTTTTTAACTTAATACTCTAGATGCATGCTGGATAGCGGTCGATGAGTGGAGTAATAGTAGTAGATGCAGAATCGTTTTGATCTACTTGTTTTGGACGTGATGCCTATATACATGATCATTGCCTAGATATACTCATAACTATGCTCAATTCTGTCAATTGCTCAACAGTAATTTGTTCATCCACCGTAGAATATCTATGCTCTTGAGAGAAGCCACTAGTGAAACCTATGGCCCCCGGGTCTATTCTCATCATATCAGTCTCTATCGCTTTATTTACTTGCTTTGCTTTTACTTTTCCTTTTACTTTTTACTTTGCATCTATCTATCAAAAATACCAAAAATATTATTTATCATCTCTATCAGATCTCACTATCGTAAGTGACCGTGAAGGGATTGACAACCCCTAATCGCGTTGGTTGCGAGTTGCTATCGTTTTGTGTAGGTACGAGGGACTTGTGTGTGATCTCCTACTGGATTGATACCTTGGTTCTCAAAAACTGAGGGAAATACTTACTCTACTTTGCTGCATCATCCTCTCCTCTTCGGGGAAATCGAACGCAGTGGTCAAGAGGTAGCAAGAAGAATTTCTGGCGTCATTGCCGGGGAGGCTCACGCAAGAAAGTCAACTATACCAAGTACCCATCGCAATCCCTATCTCTCGCATTACATTATTTGCCATTTGCCTCTCGTTTTCCTCTCCCCCACTTCATCCTTGCCGTTTTATTTGCCCTCTCTTTCCCAATCTCCTCCTCTCTTTCCCGTTTGCCTTTTTCCCTTTGCCTTTCTGTTTGCTTGTGTGTTGGATTACTTGTTGCCATGGCGCAAGATAATACCAAATTGTTTGATTTCTCGAATACCAATAATAATGATTTCCTTAGTACTCCGATTGCTCCTCTTAATAATGATGAGTCTTGTGAAATCAATACCGCTTTGTTGAATCTTGTAATGAAAGATCAATTCGCCGGGCTTCCTAGTGAAGATGCCGCTACTCATCTAAACAATTTTGTTGATTTGTGTGATATGCAAAAGAAGAATGATACGGATAAAAATATTGTCAAATTGAAGCTATTTCCGTTTTCGCTTAGAGATCGTGCTAAAGTTTGGTTTTCATCTTTTCCTAAAAATAGTATTGATTCTTGGAACAAGTGCAAAGATGCTTTTATCTCTAAATATTTTCCTCCCGCTAAGATTATCACTCTTAGGAACGACATCATGAATTTTAAACAACTTTATCATGAGCATGTTGCCCAATCTTGGGAAAGAATGAAATTGATGCTTCGCAATTGCCCTACTCATGGTTTGAATTTATGGATGATCATACAAAAATTTTATGCCGGATTGAATTTTGCTTCTAGAAATCTTGTATATTCGGCCGTGGGAGGCACGTTTATGGAAATTATGTTAGGAGATGCTACCAACTTGCTTGATAATATTATGGCTAATTATTCTCAATGGCACACCGAAAGATCTTCTAGTAAAAAAGTGCATGCTATAGAAGAAATCAATGTTTTGAGTGAAAAGATGGATGAACTTATGAAGATGTTTGCTCCTAAAAATACTCCTCTTGATCCCAATGATATGCCTTTGAATACTTTGCTTGAGAATAATAATGAATCTATGGATGTGAATTTTGTTGGTAGGAATAGTTTCGGAAACAATGCTTATAGAGGGAATTTTAATCTTAGGCCTTATCCTAGTAATCCTTCTAAAAATTATGGAAATTCCTACAACAACTCTTATGGAAATTTTAGTAAGATGCCCTTTGAATTTGAGAGTAGTGTTAAAGAGTTTATGAATTCACAAAAGAACTTTAATGCTTTGCTTGAAGATAAATTGCTTAAAGTTGATGATTTGGCTAGGAACTTTGATAGAATTTCTCTTGAAATTGATTCTTTAAAGCTTAGATATATTCCTCCTAAGCATGATATAAATGAGTCCCTCAAAGCCATGAGAATTTCCATTGATGAGTGCAAGGAAAGAACCGCTAGGATGTGTGCTTCCAAAGATGCCTTTATTAAAGCGTGTTCTTCCAATTCCTATGAAAATCAAGATGAAGATCTAAAAGTTATTGATGTGTCCCCTATTAAATCTTTGTTTTGAAATATGAATCTTGATGAAACTGAATATGATCTTCCTTTACCTAGAAGGCGTTCTAAGAATTCAGAGTTTCTAGATCTTGATGATGAAATTGATGAAAGTGGGATAGAAAGAAATAAAAACTTAGATGTTGCTAAACCCACTATTTTGGATCTAAAGGAATTTAATTATGAAAATTGCTCTTTGATTGGTTGTATTTCCTTGTTGCAATCCGTGCTAGATTCTCCTCATGCTTATAGTCAAAATAAAGCCTTTACCGAACACATTGTTGATGCTTTGATGCAATCTTATGAAGAAAAACTTGAGTTGAAAGTTTCTATCCCTAGAAAACTTTATGATGAGTGGGAACCTACTATTAAAATTAAAATTAAAGATTATGAGTTTCATGCTTTGTGTGATTTGGGTGCTAGTGTCTCTACTATTCCCAAAGCTTTGTGTGATTTGCTAGATTTCCGTGATTTTGATGATTGCTCTCTAAACTTGCATCTTGCGGATTCCACTATAAAAAACCTATGGGAAGAATTAATGATGTTCTTATTGTTGCAAATAGGAATTATGTGCCCGTAGATTTTAACGTTCTTGATATAGATTGCAATCCTTCATGTCCTATTATTCTTGGTAGACCTTTCCTTAGAACGATTGGTGCAATTATTGATATGAAGGAAGGGAATATTAGATTCCAATTTCCCTTAAATAAGGGTATGGAACACTTCCCTAGAAATAAAATAAAATTACCATATGAATCTATCATGAGAGCCATTTGTGGATTGCCTACCAAAGATGGCAATATCTAGATCTATCCTCGCTTTTATGCCTAGCTAGGGGCGTTAAATGATAGCGCTTGTTGGGAGGCAACCCAATTTTATTTTGTGTTTTTTGTTTTCGCTTCTGTTTAGGAATAAATAATCCATATAACTTCTGTTTGGATGTGGTTTTATGTTTTAATTAGTGTTTGTGCCAAGAAGAACCTATAGGATAACCTACGATGATAGTTGATTTGATTCTGCTGAAAAACAGAAACTTTGCACGCACGAATATAATTTTGTTAAATCACAGAAACGTGATTTTGCGTTGATTCTTTTTTCTTCTGTTCAATAAACAAATCTTACAGGACTTCCTATTTTGGTAGAATTTTTAGAGTTCCAGAAGTTTGCGTTAGTTACAGATTATTACAGACTGTTCTCTTTTTGACAGATTCTGTTTTACGTGTGTTGTTTGCTTATTTTGATGAATCTATGGCTAGTAAAATAGTTTATAAACCATAGAGAAGTTGGAATAAAGTAGGTTTAACACCAATATAAATAAAGAATGAGTTCATTACAGTACCTTAAGTAGTTCTTTGTTTTCTTTCTCTAACGGAGCTCACGAGATTTCTGTTGTGTTTTGTGTTGTGAAGTTTTCAAGTTTTGGGTGAATTCTTTTGATGGATTATGGAACAAGGAGTGGCAAGAGCCTAAGCTTGGGGATGCCCATGGAACCCCCAAGATAATCCAAGGACACCAAAAAGTCAAAGCTTGGGGATGCCCCAGAAGGCATCCCCTCTTTCGTCCACTTCCATCGGTAATTTACTTGGAGTTATATTTTTATTCACCACATGATATGTGTTTTGCTTGGAGCGTCTTGTATTATTTGCGTCTTTGCTTGTTAGTTTAGCACAATCATCCTTGCTGTACACACCTTTTTAGAGAGCCATACATGAATTGGAATTTGTTAGAATACTCTATGTGCTTCACTTATATCTTTTGAGCTTGATAGTTTTGCTCATAGTGCTTCACTTATATCTTTTGACCGTGATAACTTTTGCTCTAGTGCTTCACTTATACCTTTTAGAGCATGGTGGTGGATTTGTTTTAAAGAAACTATTGATCTCTCATGCTTCACTTAGATTATTTTGAGAGTCGTTATTAGCATGGTAATTTGCTTAATGTTAATATACTTGGTGTTCAAGATATGTGAAACTTTATTTAGAGTGCGTTGAATACTAAGATAAGTTTGATACTTGATAATTGTTTTGAGATATGAAGATGGTGATATTAGAGTCATGCTAGTTAAAGTAGTTGTGAATTCAAAGAATACTTGTGTTGAAGTTTGTGATTCCCGTAGCATGCACGTATGGTGAACCATTATGTGATGAACTCTGAGCATGATTTATGTATTGATTGTCTTCCTTATGAGTGGCGGTCGGGGACGAGCGATGGTCTTTTCCTACAAATCTATCCCCCTAGGAGCATGCGCATAATACTTTGCTTTGATAACTTCTAGATTTTTGCAACAAGTATATGAGTTCTTTATGACTATTGTTGAGTCCATGGATTATACGCACTTTTTCCCATCCTTCCACCTTTGCTAGCCTCTATATACCTTGCACTTTTCGTCGGTATCATACACCCACCATATACCTTCCTCAAAACAGCCATCATATCTACCTATCATGGCATTTCCATAGCCATTCCGAGATATATTGCCATGCAACTTTTTCCACCGTTTTGTTTATTATGACACGCTCCATCATTGTCATATTGCTAGCATGATCATGTAGTTGACATTGTATTTGTGGCAAAGCCACCGTTCATAATTCTTTCATACATGTCACTCGTGATTCATTGCATATCCTGGTACACCGCCGGAGGCATTCATATAGAGTCATACTTTGTTCTAAGTACCTAGTTGTAATTGTTGAGTTGTAAGAAAAATAAAAGTGTGATGATCATCATTATTAGAGCATTGTACCAAGTGAGGAAAGGATGATGGAGACTATGATTCCCCCATAAGTCGGGATGAGACTCCGGACAAAAAAAATAAAAGAGGCCAAAAAAAGGAAGAGAAAGGCCCAAATAATTAAAAAAAATATGAGAGAAAAAGAGAGAAGGGACAATGCTACTATCCTTTTGCCACACTTGTGCTTCAAAGTAGCACCAAGATCTTCATGATAGAGAGTCTCTCATTTTGTCACTTCCATATACTAGTGGGAATTTTTCATTATAGAACTTGGCTTGTATATTCCAATGATGGGCTTCCTCAAAATGCCCTAGGTCTTCATGAGCAAGCGAGTTGGATGCACACCCACTTAGTTTCTTTTGTTGAGCTTTCATATACTTATAGCTCTAGTGCATCCGTTGCATGGCAATCCCTACTAACTCACATTGATATCTATTGATGGGCATCTCCATAGCCCGCTGATACGCCTAGTTGATGTGAGACTATCTTCCCTCTTTTTGTCTTCTCCACAACCACCCTTCTATTCCACCTATAAGAGCTATATCCATGGCTCACGCTCATGTATTGCGTGAAGATTGAAAAAGTTTTGAGAATATCATAAGTATGAAACAATTGCTTGGCTTGTCATCGGGGTTGTGCATGATTTAAATATTTTGTGTGGGGAAGATGGAGCATAGCCAGACTATATGATTTTGTAGGGATAACTTTCTTTGGCCATTATAATTTTGAGAAGACATGATTGCTTTGATTAGTATGCTTGAAGTATTATTATTTTTGTGTCAATATGAACTTTTGTCTTGAATCTTTTGGATCTGAATATTCATATCACAATTAAGAAGATTTACATTGAAATTATGCCAAAGTATCACTCCGCATCAAAAATTCTTTTTTTTATCATTTACCTACTCGAGGACGAGCAGGAATTAAGCTTGGGGATGCTTGATACGTCTCCAACGTATCTATTTTGATTGCTCCATGCTACTTTATCTACTGTTTTGGACTATATTGGGCTTTATTTTCTACTTTTATATTATTTTTGGGACTAACCTATTAACCGGAGGCCCAGCCCAGAATTGTTGTTTTTTGCCTTTTTCAATGTTTCGAAGAAACAGAATATCAAACGGAGTCCAAACGGAATGAAATTTAGGGAACATGATTTTCCAATCGAACGTGATCCAGGAGACTTGGACCCTACTCCAAGAAGTGCCAGAGGCGGTCACGAGGGTGGAGGCCCCCCTGGGCGCGCCCCCCTACCTCGTGGGCCCCCTAACGCTCCACTGACAAACTCCTTCCTCCTATATATACCTGCGTATCCCCGAACGATCAGAACGGGAGCCAAAAACCTAATTCTACCGCCGCAACCTTCTGTATCCACGAGATCCCATCTTGGGGCCTGTTCCGGAGCTCCGCCGGAGGGGGCATCCACCATGGAGGGCTTCTACATCATCACCATAGCCCCTCTGATGAAGTGTGAGTAGTTTACTTCAGACCTTCGGGTCCATAGCTAGTAGCTAGATGGCTTCTCTCTCTTTTTGGATCTCAATACAATGTTCTCCCCCTCTCTCGTGGAGATCTATTCGATGTAATCTTCTTTTTGCGGTGTGTTTGTTGAGACCGATGAATTGTGGGTTTATGATCTAGTATTATCTATGGAAAATATTTGATTCTTCTCTGAATTCTTTTATGTATGATTGAGTTATCTTTGCAAGTCTCCTCGAATCATCCTTTTTGGTTTGGCCAACTAGATTCGTAGTTCTTGCAATGGGAGAAGTGCTTAGCTTTGGGTTCAATCTTGTAGTGTCCTTACCTAGTGACAGAACGGGTTGCAAGGCACGTATTGTATTGTTGCCATCGAGGATAACAAGATGGGGTTTTTTATCATATTGCATGAATTTATCCCTCTACATCATGTCATCTTTCTTAAGGCGTTACTCTGTTTTTAACTTAATACTCTAGATGCATGCTGGATAGCAGTCGATGAGTGGAGTAATAGTAGTAGATGCAGAATCGTTTTGATCTACTTGTTTTGGACGTGATGCCTATATACATGATCATTGCTTAGATATACTCATAACTATGCTGAATTCTGTCAATTGCTCAACAGTAATTTGTTCATCCACCGTAGAATATCTATGCTCTTGAGAGAAGCCACTAGTGAAATCTATGGCCCCCAGGTCTATTCTCATCATATCAATCTCTATCGCTTTATTTACTTGCTTTGCTTTTACTTTGCCTTTTACTTTTTACTTTGCATCTATCTATCAAAAATACCAAAAATATTATTTATCATCTCTATCAGATCTCACTATCGTAAGTGACCGTGAAGGGATTGACAACCCCTAATCGCGTTGGTTGCGAGTTGCTATCATTTTGTGTAGGTGCGAGGGACTTGTGCGTGGTCTCCTACTGGATTGATACCTTGGTTCTCAAAAACTGACGGAAATACTTACGCTACTTTGCTGCATCATCCTCTCCTCTTCGGGGAAATCCAACGCAGTGCTCAAGAGGTAGCAGTTAGCCATGTACTAGTATGGTGTAACTACACTGGGCTGTCGTGTTTCGTACTCTTCCAGTCCACTATGGAGATGCTTGGTTGATTTTATATGGCTGAATAATATAATATATTATGAGTGCAGACACTCCACCACGAGGTTCCTTGCTCCTTCTCGGTTATCGGGAATCTATGTTCTTCCACTCTATTTTTTTACGTGAGCTTTGTTCATCCTTTTGCCAACACGCGAGACATATAGCATCAAGGTGCACGTGTCATGCAAGGATCATTCCATCTATATGAAGAACATGTGGGACTGGAACTACGAGAAGGACATGTACCCAGGAGTGGACGTACGAACCTGAGTAATGTAGCGTGTTAAGTGAAGTAGAAAGGCACAAATGGTATGAACATGCATGGCATATAGGGTGTGTTTGGTTGCGTTCTCGTCTCAGCATAGTTGTTCCCTTTTCATGCATGCTCAACTCAACACCCCTCTTCATGCATGCTCTCTTCATGCATGCTTCTAGTGTATTTGTGCTAAACTAGTGTGGACTCATGCACCCTCCATACACTCTACCAAACACCCAAAAGTGGGTCAAGAAGGGAACTCTTGGGTGGAATTTGTCTCTTACTACGTAGTACCACTAAATGTTGTACGTGCAATGCACGATGATCTTATGGAGTACATGCCAAAGTACTTTACTACTACTATATTAGTTGGAGGCACATATTAGCTTTTATATTTGTTTACATGTATGCCCCGAGACCTTCCAACTAGATGTGTCTTTCTCTCCAGGTCGCACTTTGTATCGTTCATACCACTAGTACTACTACGTGTGGTCTCCGACCCGGAAAGAAGAAGTGGAGATGCTCTACCATGCTATTTTTTGCGCTGGGATCTACCACGATGTTCATGTCCCACTCCTTTCTCTGACGTGCGGGACATCCATCACGTGCCATGTTTGGCACTCTTCGTCGTAAGAGTTGAAACGCTAGCATTCATCAGAAATAAAAAATAAATATAAATCAGCAGTGATACTTTTTCTTTTGAAAACCAATCAGCAGTGATACTATACCACGTGGTTTCCTTGCTCCTCGACATCGGAAAGAATACTTCTATTCGCCAGCATGTGCGATGTCGACCATCCTAGTCCACTTGACATGCACACAGAACTCCAAGGGAGAGTCACCCCGGTCGTCGCACCGCAGTAATAATGACTAATGAGCCATCAAATCACAGGCCCAACCTTTCCCACTTTGAAGTTGCTCGGACGAAGGAACCATCATGACTTCGTTGAATTTCGCTTATTGAAAAAACTACTGTACCAGCAGTACTGCTAGCTACAGTACTTACTCCAACAGAGGCCTCCTTTCGTTCATAGGATAGGAATTCTATAGGAATATGGAAATCATAGGAAGTGAGATGACATACATCTCAATATCTATAGAGAAAGAGATGCCATTTGATGCATGGGATAGGAATTTTTCCATTGAGTCTAGGCTAATGCACTGGTAATTTGCTCTAAAAACTACAGTAGTAACTAGTAGTACTGGTACATACTCGTACTCACACACCGACACACACACTAACTACTAGTACTACTACTTCTCACATGCTGACCAGACGCCGTCGTTCTCCTTCCCGGCTTTGCCGGCGACACCCCACCATGCTTGGATCTCCGCCGACCTCTCCGCAGCAGCGCGTGCGTCCTCTTCTTTCTTGCGGCGACGGGCCTCTCTTTTCTTGAGTGCTTTCTGACTTTTCGGCTACCTCTGTGCGGCTTTGGCCGCCTCTTGCTCTATCGCCCATTCGGACTTGGCAGCTTCAAATTCCTCCCACATAGGTGTGAGGTCGCGACCGGCGATGAACTTGGCACGGCGGGATGCCATCGGTTCCCTACCATTTTGTGTGCGGTCGTGGGCGGCGAGGAAGTCGGTGCGGTGGGATGCCATCGCTTCCTTACTGGTTACTGTGCGGCGCGATGGCATGAACGACGCTTGGTGAGAGCTCTGGGTTGGAGTGGTCGGACAACCGTATAGTGCATTGGTTTGTCAAGAGCTCAAGGATACAAGACGAAGGAAATTTGGATTCCCCTTCAATTCTGGTATATTATTACCAAGTAAAATGCATTGGCGGTCATCGAACTTGTATTGATAGCTCACTTTGATCAATGTATACGAGATATGGTGATTATACGGTCACTAGCTCAGCGTATAGCTCCGTATTTGTCTGGTTGACCAGTCAAACAGTCCGCATGCGCCTCATCAGCTCGTGTTCTTTATCTATCTACGTGGGCCTACCTGTTAGTGGAGAAAGAAATAAAAACCAAAATTATGCATATGTGGGGAATCAAACCACGGATTCGTCGCTGCAACGCACACTCGTCAGCCAAATTAAAATGAAATACTTTGCATCAGACACTCACGCTCACGCTGTCAAAGAATGCTAATGCATGCACGTCGCCCTCTCAATCAAAGTCCTACTCATGGCACAACGCAAACAGCGAGCCCATCACCTGCGTGCCCCGATGGTGCCTGACATTACTATCTAGACGTTTCATGGAGGCCTACGCGAACACCGAGCATGTATTCACCTGGCTCAACACCAACAGTCATACTCGGAGCGCCTTGCTCATGTATATCATTAATCATAACGACAATCTATAAAACAGCCTAGCTAGAGAGGGTACTATGGTACAGAGTATGTACTATCGTGAGTGACCGATCTTAGTTGCCACTGCACACGAGTGTGTGTCCGATCGATTCGTCCATTATTGTAAGTTATGCATGGTTGTGTGGTGTCTAATGGTGGTCGTCGAAGGCTAGCTGGCAACAAGAGTGGTTGCATGGATGCCTGGTTGTCAATATGTGCCGCATATGCTTCAAAGGCTCGTCATCCATGAGTTCACACTTTACTACCATGCCAGCGTCTGACCGCCCTGGCCTACCTAAACCCCTTCCATCGCTAGAGCATGCTTCCCGCCTGAAACGGTCACCGTCTCTCCAAAACGTCAATGGCGCATTCACCGGACTTTACTGCAGGTGCAGTTGGTGTGTCACTGACATGCGGGCCAGATGCCCGTTGGGCCCACATGCATGTCAGTAACCCAACGCACCTGCAATTAAGTCACTGAAGCAGCGTCTGCATTCACGCTCGACGAACCTACTCCGGTGCCAGCCGTCCATCCGTCTGCCACGGCTCATTGCCATTCACCCACTATATTAACTTGAGCCCCAGCTCCCAGCCATAGCCAAAGACCCACACTCATTCTTCTATGGTCCCTTCCTTCTGTCGGCACCACTCCAACCATGGCCTCCTGGCGCTCCAAAGCTCTCTTGGACGTACTGTCACAGGAGCAGACAAGGGACATCGGCGGCTCCGCTCAAGGCATGCTCCAAAGCTCTCTTCGATGTACTGTCGCAGGAGCAGACGAAGGAGATCGCCGGCACCCCCCCCCCCCCCCGGCCGCCCTCCGTCACCACGACCAAGAAGCCGGTGCGCATGGGCGGCCGCAGCCGGCAGTGAGGAAGAGTAGTGCATGGTAGGTCGTCGCCGCTCTGGTCCCAGGAAGGCCACCGCTACTCCACTCAGTCGACGCCAAGCTTGGTGGGGTAAACATCGGCGGCCGATTAGCCGCTTGACGGTGACATGGAGGCGGAAATCTTCAGAACCTTGTGCTCTGGAGGAGGAGGTTATCGAGGCGGATGAGGAGGAGGCAAAGGCAATGGCCGGCTTTCTCGGGTTCATGGCCAAACATGGTGGTCGGGCGCCGGCGATCGTTTAGATTAGGTTTACAGTAGGTTTTAGTACGGTTTGTGCAAAATATGTAATGAATGTCATCCAGTTTGTAGGAAAAAATTTCAAAATGTAATGAATTTCATCCGGTTAATTTGAAATTTGCTTTGTTTGCACGAATTTCGTCCGGTTAGTTCATATAGTTGTCGAAAGGTATGCGGGAAGCATCGGATGGCATCTATCAGTGTCCTCGAACATATGCCGGTGTAAATTTGTGGGCAGCGCTGGAGATGCCCTAACTATCATGCTATAATCGCTAACAGTGCTCCATTATTTGGCAGGGAATAGTTATCCCTCGATCAAAATCAGATCCACGGTGTTTTGCACTCCTCCCATGTAAGAGTGTAAACTCTTGCTTACATAAAAATGGAGCAAGTGGACGGCACTGTAGCACGTCATATCACTCAAACTAGCCCGCCTAACGAGCGGGAAAGCACCGCCCTCATCATTTTGTTCTGGATTTCTATCGATCAATCGTGCGAAAATGTTATGCTTTGCAAGTTCTAAAGGAAAAGGCGGCACAATTACGACTCGTACGCGTCGCACACCCGACAGTCCGGCTCGCACGCCGCTCACCAGAGGGGACACGCGTTGTCTTGCAATTTCACTGACATGTGGGACTGCAATTGAATAAACCGTCGATAGCCAAAATCTAATCGCTCGGCGGGCCTCGGCTGAGAAGAGAGAGATCGGGGAGGGAGAGGAGATCGCCCACCTGCCGCGCACGGACTCCAAGAAATATATGGTGATAATGTGATGTGGGCCATGCGGGAGTTTGGACCGCTTCCAAGCCCGCTTTTGACCGCCCTGGCCCCTCAGACGCCAGCTGCCCGCCGCATGCATGCATAGCAAGAGTAGTTCCAGTAAAATACTGGGTTATAAGCCCGCTTATGTGGAGGAGAGAGAGGCATTGAGAAAGTCAAGGAGTGGGCTCTGCAAGAGCCCGTCTCTACACATGCTCCTAGGTATAAAAAATAATTCTAAAAAAAAGAGGCATAAAAAACAATTGTGTCTAAAAAAGAAAGGTAAAAAACATTTGAGAGGAAATAGATAGAGAGAAAGTGAGAAAAGGTTGTAACCTTATAGCCAACCTTATACTCCCTCCGTTCCTAAATGTAAGTCTTTTTAGATATTTCACTACAAACTACATATGGATGTACATAGACATATTTTAGAGTGTAGATTCATTCATTTTGCTCCATATGTAGTCCATAGTAGAAGCTCTAAAAAGACTTACATTTAGGAATGGAGGGAGTAGTCAACAGTATGGTAGTATTACATGAGGAAGGAGGGAGTGGTGCACATGCCAAGTTCACTGGGCTGCCGTGTTTCACACTCCTCTATCGTAACAGTGGAGACAATAGCTTTCATCAAAAATAAACAATGAATACTCGTTGCAGGCCCAACCTTTCCCACTGTAAGTAGGTCGGACGAAGGAACCATCATGACTTTGTTGAATTCCGCTTCTTCAAGAAAACTTACTATACCCGCAATACTGCCACCACACGCAAATATTGGACGGCACTATACCATGTCATATCACTGAAACCCACTTGGCCATCCTAAAAAAACACTAGGCCAAACTAGCCCGCCTATAGGTCACCTATTTTGGAACGGAGGGAGTACGTCTCTGTACTGCTATGATTTTGTGTTGTACGTCTCTGTACTTTTGCTACAATTTTCCTACCCTATGAACCAAATGAGGCGTTAATGTATCTGTGTCGACTAAGCCTACAATTTTAGGAGCTTGGGCTATTGGTCGATCGAAGATGGATAAGTATAAGCGTACCATGAGCTCATCAGCCCCAACGTTTCTCTTTGGTGATTGTTTTGCATGTACTATAGCTCGCACAGTAGCTAGCCTACTAACACCAAGAATCATCAAACAAGCCCTGCTGATATGATAAACAGTTCAAACTTACATCTAAGCATGCCATATATTACATCAAAAGCTGGTGAGGATACATCAGTTTCCATAACTCGGAGAGGGTTTGCATGATTCACTATCAAACAAAAGTAGCAAGTACCGCCGACACAAGACAGTGCACTAGCCCTAAGATGGTTTGATAACACGCATCGTTCTGGTAATTAAACACAGGGCAATGCAAACTACCCTAAAGGATTAGCGCGACCAACTATTTCTTGTCAGCGATCTCTATGACCACAGCACGGACAGCGGCATGGGAATCAATCTCTGGGGAGATGTCCATAGGACTGACCACGACATCGGAATCGATCTCTGGGGCGATGTCCACAGGATGGACAGCGGCATCGGAATCGATCTCTGGGGCGATGCCAACAGGACGGACCGCGACATCGAAGACGATCTCTGGGGCGTTGTCCACAAGACGGGCTGCGACATTGGAATCATCAAGGACATCCACTGGCACCTGCACAACCCTAACATATTAGCAAGCACATTGCAAATAATCAAAAACCACAACTATGGTAATAAGCCATTATTACCTTGTGCAGCTCACCGGGGAATCCCATCCCTCTGGGGGCCATATCCTCGTCCTCGATGGGGGCCATCACCTTGCCAGGGGAATACTGCTTCTCAACGGCGACTATCTCCTCAAACTCGGCCTTAACCCTCGCATAGGTGGCCATCAGAATTTCTGGGGTAGGCACGGTGGGGCCCTTGCTGTTCTTCCAACTTTCTTTGAGGAGTTCGTCCGCCAACACCGTCAACTCTTTGGCCAGTGCTTGTTTCTTGGAGTTCTTCATCTCCGTGGGTTGTCCCGCCAACATGGTCAACTCGGTGGTCGATGCTCGCTTCCTGGAGATCGCCGTCTCCAGTGGATTGTCCGCCAGCAACTCTTTGCCTAGTGCTCCAGGATCCATCAATGAACTGACAAACAAAAAGCAATCGAAAAGAAACCACAATCGCAATGAAAATGGGAAAAGAATAGGCTGTGAGAATCGGTCGGTGCTTCGCAAAAATAAGATTCTTGGAATGAAAATATAGCAGCATCACTGATTCGCCCACCTTTCCTTCATTGGTACAGAAGAAAAATGGCAGAAGTGGGTAGCCTGGAGTGAGGTTTTCTTCAAGAAAGGTGAGAAGGGGCTTCAACGAGCATTCCAGTGAAATGATGGTTGCTTCGTCCAGTCCAACTTCGAGGCCACTTTACCAGTTCTGGTAAAGGTGTGGGTTTTGTGATACGACGGGTCATGACGACCACACCGGGGTGACCGATGAGTCTCGACTGTAGCACCTCGCTGTGATTTCATGGATGGCATGCGGGCCTAGATGCTTTGATGTCCCGCATGTAGATAGAGCGGCTAGTCATATAGGAGTGCTCAATATTGTGCACCGTGACCAAGGCACAGAGGAAAACGAGAGAACTACGTAATTAATGCATGAGTTTAATTAGGGTAGTTTTGTAAAGTATACGAGATACATTCTTCCAATCACAAAATGCCTTGGTTGATGAGATTTGAGATTTGAGCCCTATAAACCGGAAGGGAGGTAGTACTGCACGCGGTGTAGTTTAGTCACTTATTGAAATCTCTAGAAAGGCAAATACTCCTTTCCGGTTTACAGGGCTATACTAGCAAGTACTAGTACTACAATAGTGGGCTCAAATAGAAATTTTGTCTCATGCAAGAGCCTGGCTATATGCATGCTCCAAGGCACCGCACCACGCCCCACCCCTACACAAAGACTGCCACGCGAGGGTTTGCAACTGCCACGCGAGGGTTGCGCTTGGCTCTTCGCCTCTTCGAGAAGACGAACAATGATGTTACTCCTACTTCTATAGTATCGAATCCACTGTTGCATGTCCGTCCACCTCGTGCGAGAGGGATAGCGTGTAGTGAAAGCTTCTACTAGTCCTGCCAGCCACCACGCTCATGCGTGAGGGAGGGACGCAGCTTCATTGACTTACTGCTCCTACCTTTGCGTCTATGACAGGTGGGACCAACAGGTGGTTGGCTCACCTGTCATGCAGCCAAAGGCAGGTGCAGTTAAGGCACCGGAGCTCAGTCCGCGAGGGAGAGGGCATTGTAGTAAAACTTCTCGGTCTTGTAGGAGTTGACGCGACACATCAAAGCACTGCACTCGGTATAATTCTTTTTACACATTTGAAATGGACTACAACATAAGGATGTATGTAGACATATTTTTCTTCGTATGTACTCCCTTCATTCCTAAATATAAGTCTTTCTAGAGATTTCACTAAGGACTACATACGGAACAAAATGAGCGAACCTACACTCTAAAGTACGTCTACATACATTCGTATGTAGTTTCCATTGAAATCTCTAGAAAGACTTACATTTAGGGATGGAGGGAGTAGTCACTTGTTGCAATCTCTAAAAAGACTTATATTTGCAAACGGAGGGAGTACAACGCATGCATGCATGCCATGACTTTCCTTTTGATACTTGCATGTGTTGATTTGATGCACCTTGCCAAATTTTGACTATAAATTTAACTAAGCAAATTTTCATGCATGTCACAAAAAATTACGGGGCAGTTTGGATTCTGACTATGTTTGCCTTATGTTGCCACATTATTTTTCCCACACTTGCCTAACTTGAGTTGCTCAAATTGTTAGACACACTTTCGCTTGCCTAAGGGAATCTTGCCACATTTTTTGTGTCTATGACATGTGGGGTTCACTGCTAATAAAAAAATTCTTGTCTTAGGTGTGGCTAATAAAAAAGACTCATATTTAGGAATCGAGGGAGTAGAAAATATAAATAATAATGCATGTTGGGGCAACCCACGTTTCCGATATTTTAGCCGTGGGTTTGTTCACGATTTTTATGAGGGGGTGGTTGTTCATTTAATGGAGGGACCTGTACCAGACTTGAACAATACAAAGCGCGACCTGGCACACCGTAACACCACTTGGAACAAGCGGGTAGCTATCTCAAAAAACAATCAACAACTAAAAAATAGCGACCTGGCACGTAGTACACAATTTTAAATGATTGTTTTGATGGAGTGAAAAAGGAAAACTACCCCACTACGTATATATAGGCCAGAGCCTCCACGCTTGCTTGCTAGGCTTCTCTATTCACACACTCTCATCCTCTCCAGATCTAAACAAGATAGGGGTGGTAACACTGTCTTTCTCCCTTCAAAAAACACTATCTTTCTATCCTCACCACTGGTTACAGATCCGGACGTATCCCCCTCCACCGATGAAGGGGAGGAGGGGCAGAGTTTAGGCCATCGTCGACAGTGTGGGAGGAGACCCACTGCCGGCCGCACCGTTATCTCTGACCGAGCGCTGGCGCGGGAGGTCCTCTGATCCCTTCGTCGTTGCCCTAGTGTGGACAGATCCGGCCTCCTGCTGCCCACCTATCCACATCCAGACGACCTTCACGTATATCTTCCTTTGAAACCGCCTTAGCTCTACTTCCCCAGCTTGCTACGTCGCTGCATGTGCATCATTTTCTACCTCTCAGCCCCTCTCGATCGGATGGTCCAACGTCACCTATTTTTCTTCTTCTATTGTTAGAGGTAAAGCTACTTCATGGATTCGAATCTTGTACTTGGTTCAAACAAGAAATAAAGTGGGGGTGGGGGAATTTAGTATGTACATCGGACTTGGTACAAACAGGAAGGAAAGGGGGTGAAAGTAGTACAGACTGGTCATCCAACCAGTCTCTTGGTCGAAAAGGGAAATATAGGGGTAACGATGTACACAGTGGTATGACCAGGACTAGATTTGCTATCCACGCATAGGAGTAGGTGGCTAGAGTGAACAAAAATGGGACCAACCCAGATATGTTTCTTGGATGTTTGTTTCTCGGGGCAACAAACTATGAATCACCACTTTATGCCCCTGTTTAGGTACATGGTGCTGGACTGCTGGTGCACCCACTATCCCATGCCATTATACCAAATATTTAGTTGTTCTTAATCTAATGCCCCTGGTAAAATGAAGCCATGCCACTGTTGTAACAAGTTTAGCCAAATGTTTTTGCCTGTAATTGTTTGAGACTCTGATTGTTTCCTCTGTATATTTTTGTGCAAACAGGGATATCCATTTCACCTGGTTGCTGTTGTGACCTTTTGGTGCACTACACAAAACTCTTCTTAAAAGAAGTGACTTTTGTGTTGTTTAACTGGAATGTCAAAATGGAACAGTTGGTTCATTTCAGTGGAACTGCACAAAGGGAGATCTGTGTTCCAATCCTCATCATCCATATTTGCGCCATAACCTTCCTTTAGGTAAGAATGATAGTTAATGCATGTGTTCATCTCTATTTTGCGACTGCCATGAGAAAATAATGCTATTTTTTACTAGTACACCTGTACTCCCTCACTGACAAAACCAATTCTAAAATAGAAGGCTTATCATGTACTAGGTTTGACCAACTGGTGAGGAGAAAGATAAACAAAGCATGAAGAGGAAGAGGAAGAAGAATAAACAGTGCCAAGGCGATCTTGCTAAAGCCAGAGGCCTCGGTCGAGGCCATTCAAGGGCTCCGGCAACCACTACCTTACATGTGAGATGATCCTCCAGGGAGCCCTTCCACTTCTGCTGTCTCGCTTAATTAATTAGGAGTACTTAAGTACCACTAATTTATTGCCGCCTAATTTTCCTGTCGGAGTTAAAGAAATCTTTAGTAGCACCCTATGCTGAATCATGTACGTGTGTATGTTTGTCTATGGAGGTGAATCATGTGGTGGAGCAGGGAGGGAATATTAGTAGTGTCATGACATAATAGTGCTATTGTTTTGCATGTCAATTTATTGCCACTGGTTCAATGAGGCAATGTTTTGCGTATTGTTCATCATGAATTTGATGCTACTGTTAGATTAATATGCTAATGTCTTTCTATCCTTTCTCACTAAGCTAATGAAGGTTTCACCTTGTTCCTACTTGTGCAAACAGGGATCACGTTGTGCCAATCATACATTTTAGTGGAACTACACAAGACAATACAATGAACTGTATGCCAGCCAGTGCTTTAACTCTGCTGGAAGTTCTTGATAATCTTTCGATATAATCTCAGCACTGGTAAACAAGAGTGATTTCAACCATACATTTAAAGTGCACAAAAATATATACTATTGAATGATTCTAGTGAGTGCTTTATCATCTCTTTTGGGACTACATGAATGAGCTTTTTTCCTCAGGTTGGTACAGGCCTAAGGCCTTCATCCATATTAGTTTGTTGTCATCTCTGTTTGTATCGTGCGACTGTCATGAGAAACTCCTTTATCTTTGCACATTAAAGTTTTGCAACCTATGATACATGGCAATGCTGTGAGTGTTGACCTGATTGGCACTGATTAAACAAACTAATACCTCTCTTTAAGCAAGACTACTATGTTGCTAACTTTACCCAGTAAGATAATGAGGGTGCTTCTATTTGTTAGTGTATGTTTCATCAACTAGTCCCACTATTACAGTAATCTCACTCTCTCAATATATGTGCCAACAGGGATGCTTGATTTTGGTGGAACTGCACAAAAACTTTGGGTGCTTCATTGCCTCGACAGCTTCCGTCCTTTCCTGTCAGTCGCTAATCTGGGCCTGCTTTCTTCCTTTGCTGTCAGTCGCTTCGCTTATCTCGGCTTCCAGTCAAAGAAAATAGTAATTGATATGCTACCTCACACAGGTTGGTACTGGTCTTTATCCTGATTTTTTTGAAGGTTAGGACAGTAGGAAAGGCTCCTACTGCTTTTGTATTACCACCAAATCAAAAGTTTGTTACATATGCACAAATTGGGGGGGGGAGTTAGAGAAACAACTACATAGCTAAGTTACAAGATGGAGGCAATATCCTTAGCAAGGATTCCTCTGCAGCTCTCTTTATCCTGATTATTGTGCTTGTCATGTATTGGTAATTTGGTATTGTGCTACTGTTTGCCGATTTTATAAAGGAGTAACTTGGAGCCTGAGCTCGCAGGCAAATCATTACATTGGGTGATTCTAGTAGAACTGCACAAAAGATTAGATGGACAGATACTTATGTTGCTGCTATGTACTCCAAAGTTCACTCAGACAAGCATCGATGTTGCAAGAAGTGCCTATATTCATTCAAGTATCAACCGGCGTCAACCAGTTGTCAAACTCCAAGTATTAGGAGAGTGGACGCCAAAAATATTGCTTCGGGCATAGCCCAGAAAAACACAGTCCAGTCTTTGGTCCCAACTTGTGCCTTTTGGTTATCGGCAGATATGGTAGCGAACTGTATGGCATGGAGTCTAAAGATTCCAGATAAGTTGGTTGACGCGTATATTCATCTAGCACTTAATCAGTCTGCACGACAGGGATGCTCCATTTCAGTTAAACTGCACAAAAAAATTGGGTGGTTCATTTTCAACCGCCTCCTTTCTCGTCTGTAATGTAGAATTTTGGCGAGCTACAGGACGAAGATGAGCTAGTAAACTAGTTGGATGAAAATAGTGGCCAAGTTGCTCAAACCTCCCTCGGCACAAGGTCACTATTTGAGGATAAACCTACAAGGAAAGTTCAGATTGTCTGTGTTGCCTCTTATGTACTCGAAAGTTTACACATACATGCATTAATTTTAGTAAGAAGTGCCTCCGAGTGAACACCATTTACCAGTTTGTACCCTAGGTAATTAAAGTTCGTCCATGGATCATATTGGCTGTGATATCAATCATTTGGATGCATAAACATACTGAACATGTGTATATCTGAATCTTTTTGTGAATTATCTATGAATATTGTCGTTTGATCTATCAATCATTTGGATGCATAGACATGCTGACAAGGTTGTCAGAATCGTGATCTTGAATCGGATCGGAGCTCCGATGGTAGAATCGCAAATCATAGAATCTTCACTATCAGGATCGTAGAAATGTAGATTCTATAAACCAAAATCGTAGAATCAAAGGGTTTAATTTGGATCGTAAAGTCATAGAATCGTACAACAGAATCGCGATTCTGACAACCTTGCATGCTGAACTTGTGTATATATGAATCTTTTGAGTTGTTGATAGTGAATGTTGGCTATGAATATGAACGTGTCCTGTGAACCTGAGTTTGATACGAATGTTTACCTTTTCTGTTGTACTTGTCTGTGAACTTGTTAGTATGCCTACTGTGGGGTATGTGACGTGTGGGTATCAACGGCACACCTTCTTCCCGAGAAGAATTGCACCTGCTTTGTTAGGGTAGCAACGGCGCATCAGCTCTTTTTAATCTTTTTGCTCTTTCTTCCCCCTCCCCCGCTCAACCCCTGTCGTAATGTTTTCAGCCTCAAAACAAACATAGTACTGCATTGTTTTTGGGGCTTGATGAAAAATCGAGTGTTGGTTTCTGTAGGTTGGCCCGCCCAGCAAATGGGATGCTGGTCCACCATGGACTGGGAGGCTAAAAATACAAGTTTTATGGTGTAGAGGCAAGTAAAAAACGCCATCGAGACCCATCCACTTAAGAAAAAATTGCTCCTGATGTGCTTCTTCAATCGTGTCACCGGCCCCCTCTTTAATCCAGTTCGCTCGGGGATCTGGTATCATTTTTTTGGAGGGTGAACAAGTATCAGCTAGGCCTAGGTTTTGTATATTAACATGCGTAGCCCACGACATACGGAGACAGTGGTTTCAACTTATTTTTTGAGGTCCATACCGGCCTATGGGCTTTTTCTTAAAGATCGGCAGCCCAATATATATATATATATATATATATATATATATATATAAGAATAATAATGTTATGTCCAATTTATGTTTTCCCTTCTCACCACATTATATATATATTTATATTATTACTATTATCGTATATTTTATAGAGACTTATATATACAGTACAAAAACATCCCACGTGTTATTAGCTTATAAAAGTAAATGTTTAACAGAAGTTGGCGAGGAAAATCCTGGTTGTTTTTGACTCACAGGCAAGGAAAATCCTGGTGATTGCATACAAAAGCTTGTGATGATTTTAAGGACCAATGTAATAATAACGCACTCATTTTTATTTTGAGCAATAACTCGCTAATTTGTTAATTATATATATGTAAAATGTGCATCTCCGGTTTATTTTTTGATATTAATTGCTCCTTCTAACATAACATTATATATATAACGAGCCCAGCTAATTCGTGTATTTCAAGGAAGTGCAAATGGTATGGGATTTCTTAAAAAATATAAATGGGCCGCATTGACGCGAAATTATTTGTTCACCCAGCCCAGCAAATGGACTGTACATTCTAGAAAACATGGGTTAAATATATGCCACATTTTTGCAGGCTGACATGTGGGCCAATAGGTCGAAGCCTACGCAGGGCATTGTCAACTTAGTCAACAAATGATTATGACATCCACAGCCATTGGATTTATATCCAACGGCCGGCATGCACCTTCAACCTCTCGTCTTCTTCCTCCAGCGTCACCGGGACCGCCTGGTCCGGCCTCCGGTGGCTAGCGGATCTGCTTAGCACGCATCATTGCAAAGCGCTACCCCACCGCCGCCAAGGCTATCCCTGCACCCCTCCACACCTCCTGTTATTCTCCACCGACTGGAGCCCCACGCCGCACCAGAACCAGTTATAACCCTTCTCCTCCTCTCAATCTGCGACTCCACTGCCGTGTCTTCCCATCTCCGAGTCGTTCCCATCTGGGACCTCGCCGTCGTCCATCGCCTCGTTGCGCTCAGTCTGGCATGGTCAACAAAAAAGAGTCATCGGAAGAGGATTGTACGTGGAGAGCCTGACAGCTGGGACCCACGAGGTCCATGGTCGCATGCAAGGAAAGTTCCTCCTTATTAAGCTGAAAAAAATGTTTCCTCCACCTGATAGCTGGGACCCACCGGCTGTATCTTCACACGGAAGGAAGTGCCTCCTTGTTATGTGGAAAAAATTATTCCTCCCGTTGACAGCTGGGACCCGTCAGATTTGGTGGCCGACTTGTGGGCCTACTAAGCGGACGTGTACGCAGGGCTTTGTCAACTTAATCAACAAATGATTCTATCAGTTGGACCGTTGGATGTTAATCCAACAGCCGTGCTCCTTCTTCAACCTCTGTTCTTGCTCCTGTCTCCCGTGGGCGGCACCGCGGCTGTGCTGTCGCGCACCCGAACCAGTCAAGTTTCCCACTCCTCTCCATCTCCGACTCCACTGCCCTGTCTTCCCCATCTCCGGGTCGTTCCAGTCTGGGGACCAGTCGTCGTCCACCGGCCATGGCGCGCTCGGCACGGTGTGGTCAACATGGTCAACAACCGAGAGTCATCGGAAGATGACAGTATGTGAGGGGCTGACAGTGGGGACGCACAACGCCCATGGACGCATGCATGCAATGGAATGTGGAGTGGTCAACATGGTAAAGGAACGACTTCCATCAGAAGTGTACTGTACGTGGAGAGGCTGAGAGCTGGGTCCACGACCGCAGCAAGGAAGTGCCTCCTTATTACGCGGAAAATAATGATTCCTCCACTTGACAGGAGGGACCTACCGGACAGGCCACCGTATTTTGCGAAAAAATGTTTCCCCCCTGACTGCTAGGACCCACCGGACGGGACACCGTATTTCGTGAAAAAAAACATTCCCCCCACTGTAAGCTTGGACCCACTAGAAGTGCCTCCTGATTACGCAGAAAAAATGAATACTCCCCCTGCTAGCTGGGACCCACCTTGGTGGGAGGCTGACTTGTGGGCCTACTAAGTTGACGGGGACGGAGGGCTTTATCAACTTAGTAAATATGAATGATTCTAGCTCTAGTGACCGTACGATGTCCATCCAATGGCCATAGTGCTTCTTCAACCTCTGGTCTTCTTGCTCCAGCCGCCCAAACCAGCGTCGGTCGTGCCGCGTGCTCCTGCCTCCCATGGCCGGCTGTGATGCCATGGAGGCCTCACCGCCCCCTACTACTCCCACTGCTGGCCAGACCATCCCTCTACTCACCCACCGCCCTTGTTATTCTGCAGCGACGGCAGCCTCACACTGCAGCCGAACCAGTGAAACCTCTTACTCCTCTCCGCGCGGGTTTCCACTGCCGCATCTTCCCCGCCTCCACGTCATCCTCTTCCTAGGCCTCGCTGTCCTCCACCGCCGTGGTGCTCTCAGCGCGGCGTGGTCAATGTGGTCAACGACCGACTTCCATCGGAAGAGTACTGTACGTGGAGAGGCTGACAGCTGGGTCCACTGCAGTCGTAAGGAAGTGCCTCCTTATTACGCGGAAAATAATGATTCCTCCACCTAACAGCGGGGACCCACCGGATGGGCCACCGTATTTTGCAAAAAAACATTTCCCCCTGACTGCTGGGACCTACCAGCTACATCTTCGCACGCAAGGAAGTGCGTCCGGGCAATAAAAACGACCCCCCCCCTCGGACTGCTGGGACCCACCAGCTACACATTCGTACGCAAGGAAGTGCCTGAGAGTCGGGACCCACCTGGTCGAAGCATACATAGTGTTGTCATTCTGGTCGCGAACGTGTACATACATACTGGTTGATGTAGAGGTGTGCACGTGTCGTAGTAGAGGCGCACACGTAGCATGTACACGTACATACAACGGCCAGGGTGCAAGAAAGTAAATACGGCCATGTACGTACATACGGGCGGTGTCTCGAACGCCTACTCGCGCATACGTACGGCCAGGGCTCGTGTACATGGCTGGATCGGAACGGAGAAACTACATCGTTGTCGTGTTCATGGGGAGGCAACGGAATGCGTCATGTTCATCGGGAGGAAACATAATGCTTGGTGTTCATGGGGAGGCAACGGAATGCGTGGGAGCCAACCGGCTTGGATGGAATAGGCGATGGAAACAAGGCCTGGCGTACCGCACAATGGAGGAAATGGCCTCGTGTTCGACCGGACACGTTCAAAACGAGATCCTGTTCATCGAGAGGGGTCTGGCGTACCGCAAAACGGAGGAAACAGACTTGTGCTGGACCTCCTACGGTCAAAATGGGGTCCGATTGATCGGGAGGGGTGTGGTGTACCGCAAAATGGAGGAAACAGACTTGTGTTGGAGCGCTACGGTCGAAACGGGGGTCCTATTCATCGGGAGGGGTGTGGCGTACCGCAAAACGGGACTCCACGGGATACTGTTCATCTCGACCATCAACCTCCTCCAACCTCCACGGGCTACTGTTCATCCACCGTCGGCCTCCTCCAGCCTCCACCTGCGACTGTTCATCCACGAGCTCCTGTTCATCCAGCCTCCACCACGTGATACTCCACCGGCTACTGTTCAACCAGCCCTCTCCACGGGCTCCTGTTCAAACACCCCTTCACGGGGGTACTGTTCATCCACCCCTCCACCGTCTCCTGTTCATCTAGCCCTCCACGGGGTCGTCTTGTTCATCCAGCCCTCCACGGGGTCCTGTTCATCCAGCCAGAACTGGCTCGATCGATCGGGGTCCTGTTCATCAAGAGGCAACACCACGGGGGTCCTGTTCATCCACCCCCACCGGCAACTGTTCATCCAAACCCCCCAGCAACGCTCACTGTTCATCCAGAGGCAGCATCGATCGGCTTTAGTTAGCAGCAGTAGCAAAGAAATCGTTCGATCGGGTTCAGTTAACAGCCATCGATCGATCGCTCGGGTTCAGTAGCGTGTAGCCTGTTGTGCAATCGCTCGGGTTCAGTTAGAGCCCAAGGCCTTGCTCGGGTTCAGTTAGAGCCCAACGCCTCTCACACACGCGCGTACGTGTATGAGAGAAACGCGCATCGCTCGGCCCCGACCACCCACCGTAACCGGGAACACCCTGATATTTTCCTCGCCCTCACTTCTACCATGGTTTTTTCCGTCATGGACGGCCCAAAGAATGTCATGCGGCTGTGTCTCTAGCCCGCCGAGGACAAAAAGCCCATTTTCTGTCATGATTTTTTGTCATAGAAGTAGGAGCCCACCAAATCTATGATGATACCGGGTTTTGTCACAATTATCGTCATAGAAGTGTCATAAGTATGACAGGGAAAAAATTCGTTCGGCCCAAAATGTCACGGATGTGTCTTTTTTTGTAGTGAATACGTCGGGTTGTGAGTATTTGTTATTTGTGTGCAGTTGTTGTTTACGTAGTGTTTCTTGGTTCTACTTCTGGTTTGATAACCTTGGTCTCATCACTAAGGGAAATACCTACCGTCGTTGTACTGCATCATCCCTTCCTCTTTGGGGAAATACCGATGTAGTCTAGCAGACATCAGGAAGCAAATGATGATGATCATGACACTTCAGATCAAGTTACTACTAAACCTCGTAGGTCGACCAGAACATGTTCCGCACCAGTGTGGTACGGCAATCCTATCCTGGAAGTCATGTTGTTGGATAACAGTGAACCTATGAACTATGAAGAAGTATGATGAGCCCAAATTCTGAAAAATGGCTTGAGGCCATGAAATCTGAGATAGGATCCATGTATGAGAACAAAGTGTGGATTTTGGTGGATTTGCCCGATGATCAGCAAGCCATAAAGAATAAATGGATCTTTAGGACGAAGATGGACGTTGACGGTAATATGACTATCTACAAAGCTTGAATTGTTGCAAAAGGTTTTCAACGATGAGACTACCTCACCCGTAGTGATGCTTAACTCTTTCCAAATCATGTTAGCAATTGCCGCATTTTATGATTATGAAATCTGGCAAATGGATGTCAAGAACTTGCATTCGTTAATGGGTTTCTTGAGGAAGAGTTGTATATGATGCAACCGGAAGTTTTTGTTGATCCTAAAGGTGCTAACAAAGTGTGCAAGCTCCAGCAATCCATCTATGGACTGGTGCAAGCATCTCGCAGTTGGGATATACGATTCGATGAGGTGATCAAAGCATATTGTTTTATACAGACTTGTCATGAAGCATGTATTTACAAGAAAGTGAGTGGGAGCTCTGTAGCATTTTTTATATTTGATAAGACACAAGTATAGGGGATCAATTGTAGCCTCTTTCGATAAGTAAGAGTGTCGAACCCAACGAGGAGCTAAAGGTAGAATAGATATTCCCTCAAGTTCTATCGACCATCGATACAACTCTACACACGCTTGATGTTTGCCTTACCGGAAACAAGTATGAAACTATTTGGCAAGAATAAATCTACGAGTACTTTGCGGGAATAAAACTACGAATAAATTGCAAGGTAATAAGAGTGGATAGCTATTGTCAGCAAGAAAGTTATTTATCCCTAGGCAATCAATAACAAGTACCGGTAATCATTCTTGCAATTTTATATGAGGGAGAGGCATGAGCTAACATACTTTCTCTACTTGGATCATATGCACTTATGATTGGAACTCTAGCAAGCATCTGAAACTACTAAAGATCATTAAGGTCGTGAAACCCAACCATAGCATTAAGTATCAAGTCCTATTTACTCCCATACAACATTACCCACCTACTCGGGTTTAAGTTTCTGTCACTCTCGCAACCCACCATAAGCAAACCATGAACATATTGCAACACCCTACAGCAGGGGCCCCTCACGTTTGCGCAAGATGGAGGGCATCGTAGGACAGCACCATAAATAAAATATACAATCATACCAACCAAGATCATGATTAACCCATTGGACAAAACGGATCTACTCAAACATCATAGGATAACCATAGATCATTGGGAAATAATATATGGAGTTGAGCACCATGTTTAAGTAGAGATTACAGTGGGGGGAGAGGTGTTACACCGCTGCATAGATGGGGAGAAAGTTGGTGTTGATGGTAGCAAGTTTGTTGATGTAGATCGTCGTCCCGATCATCGCCCCCGGTGGCACTCCGGCGCCACCGGAAGCAAGGGGGGGAGAGCCCCCCTCCTTATTCTTCTTCCTTGGCCTCCCCCCTAGATGGGAGGAGGGATCCCCCTCTGGTCCCTGGCCTCCATGGCGGCAGAGGGGCGGGAGCCCCTCCGAGATTGGATCTCCCTCTCTGTTCTCTTCTATTTCGCGTTCCCAGATCTGGCTGAAAACCGTTTCTTATATTCTCGGAGATCCGTAACTCCGATTGCGTTGACATTTTAACACAATTTTTTCCGGATATAAGCTTCCTTGTTACCGAAGTAGAGGTCCAACCGACGTACAAGGTGTGCACAACCCACCACCGCACACCAGGGGCCTCTGGCGCGCCCTGGTGTATTGTGCCCGGTGTGGGCCTCCGTTCGCGGTGATTCCAACTCTCAAAAATCACATATACTCCAAAATAATTCTCCGTGAAATATTATTGCATTTGGACTTCGTTTCATTTGGATACTCTGAGATACAAAAAACATGCAGAGAATGGGAACTGGTATTGGGCACAAGATCAATAGGTTAGTCCAATAAATCATATAAAAAGTTGCCAAAAGTGTATAAAAGTTGTATAATATTGGCATGAAACAAACAAAATTATAGATACGACGGATACGTATCAGCATCCCCAAGCTTAATTCCTGCTCATCCTTGAGTTGGTAAATGATAAAAAAGAAAAAAAATTATGTGTAATGCTACCTAGCAAAAACTTGATCAAATATCTAATCATGGCATGAATATTATGACATAAGTGATTCAAAGCAATAGTCTATAATTTGACATAAAGACATCAATACTCAGGCATCCCAACAAGCAATCATGTCTTTCAGAATATCAACGCTACAGAAAGTTATCCCTACAAAATCATATAGTCTTGTCATGCTTTGTCTTCTTAACACAAAGTATTTGTCATGCACAACCCCGATGACAAGCCGAGCAATTGGTTCATAGTTTTTAACGCGCTTCAGCTTTTTCAACTCCCACACAATACATAAGCGCAAGCCATGGATATAGCACTACGGGTGGAATAGAGTATAATGATAGGGGTAAATATAAAGAAGACAAAAAAAGTAAGAAAGGCTCACATTGATGCGGCTAACCAATGGGCTATGGAGATGCCCATGAATTGATATCAACGCGAGGAGTAGGGATTGCCATGCAACTAATGCACTAAGAGCTATAAGTGTATGAGAGCTCAATATGAAACTAAATGGGTGTGCATCTGATCCTATAATGAAATATTCCCACTAGTATATGAAAGTGACAACATAGGAGACTCTCCATATGAAAAACATGGTGCTACTTTGAAGCACAAGTGTGGTAAAGGATACTAACAATGCCCCTTCTCTCTTTGTTTATTTATTTTTTTTCTTTTTCTTTTCTTTTTCTTCTTTTTTCCCTTTTTTCTTTTTTTTCTTTTTTTCTCTCATTGTCCGGAGTCTCATCCCGACTTGTGGGGGAATCATAGTCTCCATCATCCTTTCCTCACAGGGGCACTGCTCTAATAATTAATAATGATGATAATCACACTTCTATTTACTTATAACTCAAAAGAAGTAAAAATTACAACTCGATACGTATGACAAAATATGACTCTATATGAATGCCTCTAGCAATGTACCAGGATGTGCAATGATCTAGAGTAACATTATGAAAAATGATGAACGGTGGCTGAGCCACAACTACTATGTCAGCTATATGATCATGCAAAGCAATATGACAATGAATGCTCAAGTCATCAAACAGAAGTGGTGGAAGTTGCATGGAAATATATCTCGGAATGGCCATGGAAAAGCCATGATAGGTAGGTATGGTGGATGTTTTGAGGAAGATATAATAAGGTTTATGTGTGATAGAGCGTATCATATCACGGGGTTTGGATGCACCTGCGAAGTTTGCACCACATCTCGATGTGAGAAAGGGCAATGCACAGTACCATAGAAGCTAGCAAATTGCAAAAAGGTAAGAGTGCGTATAATCCATGGACTCACATTAGTCATAAAGAACTCATATACTAATTGCAAAAGTTTATTAGCCCTCGAAGCAAAGTATTACTATGCATGCCCCTGGGGGGATAGATTGGTAGGAAAAGACCATCGCTCGTCCCCGTCCGCCACTCATATGGAAGACAATAAATAATAAATCATGCTCCAACTTCATAGCATAACGAGAGACTATACATGCATGCTTCGGAATCACAAACCTTAACACCAATATTCTTACTAACCACAACCGTTTACTAGTACCTCCCACATATTCCATCTCTATATCGCAAAACTATTGCAAGGAATCAAACATATCATATTCAGTGATCCATAAGTTTTATGTAGGATTTTATGACTAACCATGCAATTGACCAATTCCTGTTGACTCTCTAAATGGATATAAGTGAAGCATGAGAGTTTAATTCTTTCTACAAAATACCATGCTCTAATAAATATAACTGAAGAAAAAGATCATTCTTTAAACAACGGTTTTCTATGTGAAGAGAACAGGCAATCCAAACTTCAAATGATATAAGTGAAGCACGTGGAGCATTCTATAAAGTCATACTCAACAGATATAAGTGAAGTGCAATGAGCATTCTATAAATCAACGATGGACTATCTCATACCAGCATGGTGCATAAAAGAAAAGTGAAAACTAAAAGCAAAATATGCTCCAAGATTTGCACATATCACATGAACGAAACGAAACCGAAAACATACCGATACTTGTTGAAGAAAGATGGGATGCCTTCCGGGGCATCCCCAATCTTAGATGCTTGAGTATACTTGAATATTTACTTGGGGTTCCTTGGGCATCCCCAAGCTTGAGCTCTTGCCTCTCCTCCTTCTCCTCATATCGAGACATCCTCGATCCTTGATCACTTTATCCACACAAAACTCAACAGAAAGTTCGGTAAGATCCGTTAGTATAATAAAGAAAATCACTACTCTAAGTACTACTGCAAACCAATTCATATTTTGTTTTTGCATTGTAGCTACTGTAATATAACTTTTCCATGGCTTATACCACCGATAAAAATCGATAGTTTCATCAAAATAAGCAAACAATGCATCAAAAACAGAATCTGTCTTAAACAGGACATTCTGTAGTAATATGAACATTCAACATACTTATGGTACTCCAAAAATACTTAAAAAATAGGAAAATAAACAATTTGTATAGAAATATAGTGAAAAAAGTTTCAGAATGTTTGATGTTCCAGTAAAAAATGTAAGATCACGCACTACAACCAAAGTTTCTGTTCTGCACCGCACAAACCAACAAGCAATCTAAACATCCTAAAGGCAAACCTTGGCACATGATTTTTATAATACAATGGAATTGTACAAGGGGATAATTTTTTTTGTTGAAAAGTTTCTGTAATTAAGATTCACAAAGTTTCCGTGAGCATGAACAAAGTTCAAGGAGCTCCCCCACTTCAACAATGCTTATCTCTTTCACTTTCACCTTCCTTTTTGAAAAGTTTTGTGTTCCCATCTATATTTTTTAGTTTTTAAACTTTATAAAATCACTCAACAGAAATAAACAACTCTCTAAACCTTTCAGGTTGTCTCCGTGGCAGGGCTTTCTTTAAAGCCATTAAGCTAGGCATAAAGTGCTCAAGTAATGGATCCACCCGGATCCCAAGGTATATCAAAGCCAATTTTAATTAGCAATGATTTGGAATTTATTAGTGAAGACAAAGCAACATATATCAAGCAATGTCGAAGTATAACTCTCTTCATATGCATTGACATGTCATACAAGAACAATTCATGCACATCAAGTAAAGGCCAATACATAGTATAAAAAGTTTCTTGCATTTTTATCGTATTGGAAACATAGAGAGGTGGAGATATAGTTCCTCTCTCATAATAATTGCAGGTTGGAGCAGCAAGCACATGCATATTATATTCATCAAAATCATCATGTGCAACAGTAAAAGGCAACCCATCAATATAATCCTTAACAAGAGCAAACTTCTCCGATATAGTGTAGTTGGGAGAACTCAAAAAGATAATAGGACTATCATTTGTGGGTGCAATAGCAACAATTTCATGTTGAACAATAGCAAGTTCATATCCATAAGTATCATTCATATTGGCGTCTTGGCCACAAGCATAGCAAGCATCAAGTTCATCAAAAAGGGATATTTCAGAAGAATCAACGGGATCATAGCAATTATCATAGCATTCATCCTTTCGTAAGAACGAAGGAACATAAAACAATGTATGAGTTGGAGGGTTACTCTCATTAGAAGGCGGGCACGGGTGATCAATCCGGCCTTCCTTCGCTTGTTCTTCGCTCTCCTCATCATCTTTTTCATCCAACGAGCTCACAGTTTCATCAATTCCTTCTTCCATAGACTCCTGCAAAATATTAATCTCTTCTTGCATAGTGGAGAATTTCTCAATAAATGCATCAATGTCGGAATTGTATTTATAATTATCCTAGCAATATTTAAGGATAGCAAACTTTTCAGGTCTATAAACTGAACCATCAAAATCTTCAAACTTTTCAACCAAAGATTCAATATCATAAGCACCCTTAAAAGCAACAAATTCTTCTATTCGTTCCAAATCATAGTAATCATATATACCTCTAGCATAAGAAGCCAAGGTTTCATTATCATTAAATTCACATGAAAATGGAAGATGTGGAGCATTCATCCTAGAGCAACAAGTATAATCATATCTCTGGCATGAATCCCAAGCATACCATTGCAACATTTCAATTTGATCCCATAAAAGTGTTCCTTTTTGAGTCAAGCGATAATACCTAAAGTATTCACGTTGATCCAATGTTACTCCCATTATCAAGTTGAATGGGGTTTTCTCAGGATTATCAAAGTACTGCATAATATTTTTCACATAACGAGCATCGAGGGTTTAGGAGGTTCCCCATCTCCATGAGTAGCAAGTACAACTAATTTTTTTGGTGTTTCGTGTTCCATATCCATAACTGAAGATAGAGAGCAACTTAGAACAGGAAATAAAAACTACTAAGTGATAAAGCAAACAAGCACACACACGAGAATATTCACCCCACGCTATTGCTCCCCGGCAACGGCGCCAGAAAAAGGTCTTGATAACCCACAAGTATAGGGGATCAATTGTAGCCTCTTTCAATAAGTAAGAGTGTCGAACCCAACGAGGAGCTAAAGGTAGAACAAATATTCCCTCAAGTTCTACCGACCACCGATACAACTCTACGCACGCTTGAGCTTTGCTTTACCGGAAACAAGTATGAAACTATTTGGCAAGAATAAATCTACGAGTACTTTGCGGGAATAAAACTACGAATAAATTGCAAGGTAATAAAAGTGGATAGCTTTTGTTAACAAGAGAGTTATTTTTCCCTAGGCAATCGATAAAAAGTACTGGTAATCGTTCTTGCAATTTTATATGAGGGAGAGGCATGAGCTAACATACTTTCTCTACTTGGATCGTATGCGCTTATGATTGGAACTCTAGCAAGCATCCGCAACTACTAAAGATCATTAAGGTCGTGAAACCCAACCATAACACTAAGTTTCAAGTCCTCTTTACTCCCATACGACATAACCCACCTACTCGGGTTTAAGTTTCTGTCACTCTCGCAACCCACCGTAAGCAAACCATGAACATATTGCAACACCCTACAGCAGGGGCCCCTCACATTTGCGCGAGACGGAGGGCACCGTAGGACAGCACCATAAATAAAATATCCAATCATGCCAACCAAGATCACGATTAACCCACATGACAAAACGGATCTACTCAAACATCATAGGATAACCATAGATCATTGGGAAATAATATATGGAGTTGAGCACCATATTTAAGTAAAGATTACTGCGGGGGGATGAGGTGTTACAATGCTGCATAGAGGGGGAGAAAGTTGGTGTTGACGGTAGCAAGATTGTTGATGTAGATCGTTGTCCCGATCGTTGCCCCCAGTGGCACTCTTGGGCCACCGGAAGCGAGGGGGAGAGAGCCACCCTCCTTCTTATTCTTCCTTGGCCTCCCCCTAGATGGGAGGATGGATCCCCCTCTGGTCCATGGCCTCCATGGCGGCGGAGGGGCGGGAGCCCCTCCAAGATTGGATCTCCCTCTCTGTTCTCTTCTGTTTCGCGTTCCCAGATCTGGCCGAAAACCATTTCTTATATTCCCGGAGATCTGTAACTCCGGTTACGCTGATATTTTAACATGATTTTTTCCGGTATAATCTTCCTTGCGCCTGAAGTAGAGGTCCAACCGACGTACGAGGTGGGCACAACCCACCACCGCGCGCTAGGGGCCTCTAGCGTGCCCTGGTGTATTGTGCCCTGTGTGGGCCTCCATCTGCGGTGACTCCAACTCTCAAAATCACATATATTCCAAAATAATTCTCTGTGAAATTTTATTGCATTTGGACTTCGTTTGATATGGATACTCTACGGTACAAAAAACATGCAGAAAACAGGAACTGGCACTGGGCACTGGATCAATTGGTTATTCCAATAAATCATATAAAATGGCATGAAACAATCAAAAATTTGTAAATATAGATATGACGGAGACGTATCAGCATCCCCAAGCTTAATTCCTGCTCGTCCTCGAGTAGGTAAGTGATAAAAAAGATAATTTTTGATGTGGAATGCTACCTAGAAAAAACTTGACCATATATCTAATCATGGCATGAATATTAAGACATAAGTGATTCAAAGCAATAGTCTATAATTTGACATAAATACATCAATACTCAGGCATCCCAACAAGCAATCATGTCTTTCAGAATATCAACGCTAAAGAAAGTTATCCCTACAAAATCATATGGTCTTGTCATGCTCTGTCTTCTTAAGACAAAGTATTTATCATGCACAACCCCGATGACAAGCCGAGCAATTGGTTCATACTTTTTAACGCGCTTCAGCTTTTTCAAATCTCACGCAATACATGAGAGCAAACCATGGATATAGCACTACAGGTGGAATAGAGTATAATGATAGGGGTAAATATAAAGAAGAAGAAAAAGTAAGAAAGTCTCACATTGACGAGGAGTAGGGATTGCCATGCAATGAATGCACTAAGAGCTATAAGTGTATGAGAGCTCAATATGAAACTAAGTGGGTGTGCATCTAATCCTACAATGAAATATTCCCACTAGTATATGAAAGTGACAACATAGGAGGCTCTCCATATGAAAAACATGGTGCTACTTTGAAGCACAAGTGTGGTAAAGGATACTAACAATGCCCCTTCTCTCTTTGTTTATTTATTTTATTTTTCTTTCTTTTCTTCTTTTTTGTTTCTTTTTTTCTTTTTTTGTTTTTTTATTTTCTTTTCATTTTTTCTTCCTTTTTCTCTCATTGTCCGGAGTCTCATCCCGACTTGTGGGGGAATCATAGTCTCCATCATCCTTTCCTCACTGGGGCACTGCTCTAAAAATGAATAATGATAATCATCACACTTCTATTTACTTATAACTCAAAAGAAGTAAAAAATACAACTCGATACCTATGAAAAAATATGACTCTATATGAATGCCTCTGGCAATGTACCAGGATGTGCAATGATCTAGCGTAACATTATGAAAAATGATGAACGGTGGCTGAGCCACAACTACTATGTCAGCTATATGATCATGCAAAGCAATATGACAATGAATGCTCAAGTCATCAAATGGAAGTGGTGGAAGTTGCATGGTGTCATGGAATTGTCACGGCAGATGTCCTAGTGTGAGGACTTAGTCGTGAGGCCAACGCATCTATGTGGTAGCTTGAGAGGGGTTGATCAGAATCGAGAGACGCAACACAATACAAGGGTTTAGATAGCTTCGGGCCCCGGGAAACATCATCCGGTAACAACCCTACATGTTGTTTGTGGCTAGGTATCATTATCATCATGAGGGAGTCATCGTATCTCCGGCTCTCCTAGTTGTGTCTAGCCTTAAGATTATTTTCGCTTCTTACTCATCCCTCTTGGGGTGCCCCGCCCCTCCTTATATAAGTTGAAGGGGCAGGTTACATGTAGAGTCAAACTCGTATCAGGACTTAAAATATTCTGACTTCTCAGCACGGGCTTCTCTCCATGGGCTTCTTAACGTCTTGGGCTTCTTAACCCCAGGAGACTCCGTCTGCCGGGTTATGATTATCTGTCGGCTTACCATATGGCTTACAATCTGGCTTATAATCTATCCGTCGGCTTACTATCTGGCTTATAACTGTCTGTTGGCTTACTATCTGGCTTATAATCTGTCCGCTGGCTTACCATCTAGCTTATAACTATCTGCCGGCTTACCACTGTCTGTCGGCTTACCACTGTATGCCGTCTTACCACAGTCTGCCAGCTTACCAATGGGTCACCAGGCTCGGCTGGGTCATCAGTGAGTCGTCAGTCCTCGGGCGGTTTACCAATGAAATACCAAGTCCCAGTCGGGTCATAACTCCGGTCGGGTCATACCGCAGGGTATATCCCCGACATTAGCCCCTAGTATAATTTGGATTTATCCATGTTAAATTGATCCTGCAAAATAAATACAAGAACAAATTTGATAGGTTGTGCTCTGGGTTAAAAATTCTCGTAAGCCGGCACCTGATCATCCTTAATTCATTGTCATTTCCTTCTTCTAGAAAATCCGGGTTAATAGGCCAGCTTCATACTCAATTTGCTGACGTTGGTTTCTCATAGAGAAATATTGTGAAGAATAACTCATTTGACTCAACTCCCAATGCTTAACAAAATTATTAATCTTTGAAATACCCATCTGATCTTCAGCTGGCTTGAAGATGTAGAACTTGCCGGTTTATCATTACCAAAATTGTCGGTGTAATATTGATGGCATCAGGTTATAATTGTTGTTAACATCAAGCTTGAAAATGTACCTCCCTTATATGCATATCACTTGTAGCCCCCAAGTCATAAGAAGGGAGCGTAGTAACAACTTAAGACTAAATGTTGCAACCTTGAAGAAACCCAGGTTGTTCATCTCAATCACTAGTCAAAACTGAATATTCCACATATGTAGCCCCCAAGTGCCGAGTTGTCATGCTTGCAGCAACCTGGGACTTGTAATTGCCTTATGCTCATAAAAACTTCAACCAGTGTAGCCCCAAGGGTCGGGTCATTATGCAATAATGAGCAGGGACTTTATAAATATGATCATGTACACTTTGAACAACAACGTGTAGCCCCCAAGGGCCGGCTGAGTATGATAATACTGAGCTGGAACTTTATATATACTTCATTGAAAATAACATCATATGATGTAACCCCCACCATGAGGCTCAAACCCACGTCCATAAGGTTAAGAGCTTTGTACTCTACCAACTGAGCAATGAACCCTTCAAAATAATGGATTAAGGCTTGTGTACCTTGAATTTTTTTACAGGAGCAATTGGTAGCCCCCAAAGGCCGGCTCATTATGATGTGATGAGTCAGATCTTCAATAAGGCAAGTAAAAAATGACCTTGCATTAGCCCCCAAGTTTCATGGTGCATGCTTGTAGTGACATGGGACTTCCATATTTGATATAATCTTAATTTGAATAATGTAGCCCCCAAGTGTCGGGCCGTAAGCCTACAGCGACTCGGGACTATTCCTTCCATTGCAGAATAAATCATATCCATTGATAAAGTAATACCCATTGCGCTGAAGCGACTTTGAAAACCTCAGTCATAATACTGGTTATTGATAACCATAATAAAAATCCAACCATGTTGGCTATTCAAGATTTGAATAATATAATCCGGTTTGAAAACCAGTTCCTGCACACAAACAAATCACAAGTGCCTTGTGATATTTGTTCACGCTGCCAGCTTATTACACCAGCGCAATAAGGGTGATAACCCAAAAGGTTGAGCATACAAAGCTTTGTGCAATTTGACATATAACGCCGGCTTAATACGCCATATGCAGCAAGGGGTAATATCCCAAAATTTAGAGCATAGCGCTTCCAAATATATAAGATCATCATACACTGGCGACTTATAGTCCAAAGCCAGGCCGGGTTAATAAACAACGGGTAGTTTCATGTATGAACTATAAGGCATCATAGCCCTCATCAGTTTTTAACCATGTATTAATATGTCACAAGAGAGGAACCTCAAAAAATGTTCAAATCAAATAACAAAAATTCAAGGCTTTCATAGGCGGCCAGGCCTAAAAAATCAAGTGCTTTCAAGGGCCGCACAGCCACTGAGTTAAACCTTCATACAAACCTTATAAGCCGGACCTCACATAACCAATCGTCAGTTTAACTTTGACAAGTTCAGGGTCTGTATAAGATTGACTTGTCAAAATTATGGCGGGTCATTCCAGGATTACCTGGGCGGAGTGGCAGACTTAAAAAGGCAGGATAACCCGGGTTTTTAGGTGAATACACTTAGATTCCAAGCCTAGCTTTTAAGCCTATTACAAGGGTCATAAAAATTCTTATCCATTGAACAAAGAGCCCCCAAGTAACATTTTATTTCAGGCATATAGGCTAGATCAACAAGGGTAGTCATAGCTATGCTTGATGAGCAAGAAGCCCCCAAGTGATATATTTCTGAGCTGTGCTCGTCGGGTACCTATGTTTGAGTTGTGCTGTGCAACAAACTCTCTTTGGTCCCTGTAACTCGGGCATCAAGCCTCCAAGTGATTTGTAATAAGGCGTGTAAGCCAGAGAAAGAGGGTAAGCACAGCTACGCTCATTGAGTAGGAAGCCCCCAAGTGACCAATAAGATAAGCCAATAAGGCAGGATACCCATGTTTGAACCGCGCGTCATGGCAACAAGCTCTCTTTGGCAACCTTTAATTTTTCTGAGAACTCGAACTTGCGACAGATGGATTCTTTTTGAACCAGATGTTAAACCGGATATTGAGAGCTTCAAAGTTTTATGGGAGAGAGATGTCTCTTGAGCCGGATTTTAAACCGGAATCTTCATTTTGAGCTAGAAATTTTCTGACAGCCTTTAAATTTTTATCAATATGGCAGCAGCCTCCGGGACTAGGTTATCTTCCCTACAATGACCCGGGGTTCTTGAATTTGCTGAAACTGACAGCACTTGATGAATCATGCCCATGTAGCCCCCAAGTCTTGAGACGACTCGAGGAGTTGTCTTGAGATTCTCCATATTTGACCGTGATATAAACCGGTATGAGTTATTCAACAGCTCAATAACATAACGATCCCTTTTCCAGTAGACAACTCGTCCTGCATTAGAGAACTTGCAAGCCAAAGAAATTTCTCTTTTAAAGAAAGCAATATGTAATAAAAAATATACTGGATGGATTTCACCTGATATGTCAGGCCAGAAATTATCCACCGCGGAGTTGATGATCACCACGGTAAAGCTGAAACCAATCACGACTGAGTCAGCGGGAGCAGACAGATTAGCCGGCCGCGGCGTTGTAAGCCAGCGCGGACGGGCGAGGCAATTGCAGGCGCGGTAAGCCGCACTGACGGGCGAGTCAACTGTGTCATGTTGATGTGAATTGGGTCGTAAACACGGCGGTTTGCACATATATTCGTCGAGCATCATGGCACGGTCAGATGTTGGCGCATGATAACGGTGGCGCGTGTTGGGGATCGTTGCAGAAATTAAAAAAATTCTACGCATCACCAAGATCAATCTATGGAGTAACTAGCAATGAGGGAGAGGGGAGTGCATCTTCATACCCTTGAATATCCCGAGACAGAAGCGTTGCAAGAACGCGGTTGGAGGAGTCGTACATGTAGCGATTCAGATCATGGCCGAATCTGATCTAAGCACCGAACAACGGTGCCTCCGTGTTCAACACACGTGCTGCCCGGCGACGTCTCCCGTGCCTTGATCCAGCAAGGAGGAGGGAGAGGTTGAGGAAGAAGGCTCCAACAGCAGCACGACGGCGTGGTGGTGATGGAGTGGCAGTTCTCTGGCAGGGCTTCGCCAAGCTCATGCGGAGGAGGAGAGGTGTTGGGGAGGGGAGGGGTTGCGCCTTGGATGTGGTGCTGCACCCCTCCCTCCACTCCTCTATTTATAGGGAGAAGGGGGAAGGCGGCCGGCCCCTCTAGATGAGATCTAGAGGGGGCGACGGCCAAGGGGGAGGGGGATTACCCCCCAAGCAAGGGGGGCGCCCCCTTTAGGGTTCCCCCCAACCCAAGGCGCATGGGACCTAGGGGGGGTGGCGCCCAGCTCACTAGGGGCTGGTTCCCTTCCACCTACAGCCCATAAGGCCCTCCGGGGCAGGTGGACCCTCCCGGTGGACCCCCGGAACCCCTCCGGTTGTCCTGGTACAATACCGTATACCACTACAAAAAAGACACATCTGTGACATTTTGGACCAAATGAAATTTTTTTCTGTCATACATATGACACTTCTATGACGATAATTGTGAAAAAAAACCCGTATCATCATAGATGTGGTGGGCTCCTACTTCTATGACAAAAAATCATGACAGAAAATGGGCTTTTCGTCCTGGGCGGGCCAGAGACGCAGCTGCATGACATTCTTTGGGCCGTCCATGACGGAAAAAACCGTGGTAGAAGCGAGGGCGGGGAAAATTTTGGGAAGTTCACGATTACGGTGGGCGGTCGGGGGCCGAGCGATGCGCGTTTCTCTCGTACACGTACGCGTGTGTGTGCAAGGCGTTGGCTCTAACTAAACCCGAGCGAGGCGTTGGGCTCTAACTGAACCCGAGCGATTGCACCACAGGCTACGCGTTACTGAACCCGAGCGATCGATCGATGGCTGTTAAATGAACCTGATCGAGCGATTCCTTCGCTACTACTGCTAACTGAAGTCGATCGATTGGATGAACAGTGAGTGTTGCGGGGGGGGGTGGATGAACAGTGAGCGGTGGCGTTGCCTCTGGATGAATAGGACCCCGTGATGTGGAGGGCTGGATGAACAGCAGATGGTGGAGGGGTGCCGGTGGAGGGGTGGTTGAACAGGACCCCGTGGTGTGGAGGGCTGGATGAATAGTAGATGGTGGAGGGGTGCCTGTGGAGGGGTGGTTGAACAGTAGCCGGTGGAGTAGCGCGCGGTGGAGGCTGGATGAATAGGAGCCCGTGGAGGCTGGAGGAGGTCGACGGTAGCCCGTGGAGGCTGGAGGAGGTTGACGGTGGAGATGAACAGTATCTCGTGGAGTCCCGTTTTGCGGTACGCCACACCCCTCCCGATGAACAGGACCCCCATTTCGACCGTAGCGCTCCAACACAAGTATGTTTCGTCCGTTTTGCGGTTCGCCACACCCCTCTCGATCAACAGGACCCCCGTTTCGACTGTAGGAGGTCCGTTTCCTCCGTTTTGCGATATGCCACACCCCTCCCGTTCAACAAGACCCCCGTTTCGACCGTAGGAGGTCCGTTTCCTCCGTTTTGCGGTACACCATACCCCTCCCGATCAACAGGACCCCGTTCCAAATGTAGGAGGTCCATTTCCTCTGTTCTGCGGTACGCCAGGCCTCGTGTCCATCGCCTGTTCCGTCCAAGCCCTCTCGATGAACACGACCACGCATTCCGTTCCGACCCAGCTTGGCTCCCCATGAACACGACGACGAAGTTGTTTCTCCATTCCGACCCAGCCATGTACGTATGCACGAGTAGGCGTTCGAGACCCTGCCCGTATGTACGTACATGGCCGTATTTTCTTTCTTGCACCCTGGCCGTTGTATGTACGTGTACATGCTACATGCGCGCCTCTACTACGACACGTACGCGCCTCTACTACGACACGTGCGCGCCTCTAGATCGACCAGTATATATGTACGTACACATTCGCGACCAGAATGACAACACTACGTATGCTTCGACCAGGTGTGTCTCGACTGTCAGGCACTTCTTTGCCTGCGAAGATGTAGCTGGTGGGTCCCGGCAGTCAGGGGGTGAATCGTTTTTTTTCGGACGCACTTCCTTGCGTGCGAAGATGTAGCTGGTGGGTCCCAGCAGTCAGGGGGGCGAATCGTTTTTTTTTGCCCGGACGCACTTCCTTGCATGCGAAGATGTAGCTGGTGGGTCCCAGCAGTCAGGGGGGCGAACCATTTTTTTTGCCCGGACGCACTTCCTTATGTGCGAAGATGTAGCTGGTGGGTCCCAGCAGTCAGGGGGAAAAGTTTTTTTTGCGAAATACGGTGGCCCGTCCGGTGGGTCCCTGCTGTCAGGTGGAGGAATCATTATTTTGCCCGTAATAAGGAGGCACTTCCTTGCTGCGGCCGTGGACCCAGCTGTGAGCCTCTCCATGTACAGTCCACGTCCGATGGAAGTCGTTCCTTGACCACGTTGACCACGCCGTGCCGAGAGCACCACGGGGGTGGACGACGGCGAGGTTTAGGAAGGGGACGACTCGGAGCCGGGGAAGACGCAGCAGTGGATGCCCACGCGAAGAGGAGTACGAGGGTTCACTGGTTCGGCTGCGGTGTGAGGCTGTTGTTGCCGCAGAATAACAGGGGGTGTGGGTGAGTAGAGGGATGGCCTGGCCAGCGGTGGGAGTAGTAGGGGGCAGTGAGGCCTCCGCGGCATCACAACCGGCCACGGGAGGCAGGAGCACGCGGCACGACCGGCACTGGTTTGGGCGGCTAGAGCAAGAAGACCAGAGGTTGAAGAAGCACTACGGCCGTTGGATGAACATCGTACGGTAATAGGAGCTACAATCATTCATATTGACTAAGTTGACAAAGCCCTCCATCCCCGTCAACTTGGTAGGCCCACAAGTTAGCCTCCCACTATGCTGGTTCCAGCTGGCAGGGGGAGTATTCATTTTTTTGTGCGTAATAAGGAGGCACTTCCTTGCGTGCGAAGATAGCTGGTGGGTCCGACATGTCAGCGGGGGGCACGTTTTTTCGTGAAATACAGAGGCCCTTCCGGTGGGTCCCAGATGTCAGGTGGAGGAATCATTATTTTGCGCGTAATATGGAGGCATTTCCTTGTGTGCGGCCGTGGACCCAGATGTCAGCCTCTCCACGCACAGTCTACTTCCGATGGTGTCGTTCATTGACCATGTTGACCATGCCGCGCCGATCGCATCCAAGGTGGTGGACGACGGCGAGGCCCCGGACAGCAACGAGCCGGAGATGGGAAGACGCGGGAGTAGAGTCGCAGACGGAGAGGTGTACGAGGGTTAACTGGTTCTAGTGCGGTGTGGTTCGGCAGTCGGTGGAGAAGAACAGGATGTTTGGAGGGGTGGAGGGATGGCCTAGCCAACGGTGGAGTAGCGCTTCATAGCGAAGCGTGCTAAGCAGAGCTGCTAGCAGCAGGAGGCGGGAGGTGGTCCCGACGGCGCTGGAGGAAGAAGACGAGAGATTGAAGATGGATGCCGGTCGTTGGATGTAAATCCAACGGCTAACATGTCAGAATCATTTGTTGACTAAATTGACAACGACTTGCATTGGCTTCGACCTATTGGCCCACATTTCAGCGTCCAAAAATGTGGCACATATTCAACCCATTTTTTCAGAATTTACAGTCTTTTTTGGCGCGGTAGAATTTACAGTCAATTTGATCTTCTTCTTTTTGAATTACAGCCATTAGCTGGGCTAGGTGAACAAATAATGTAGCATCCATGCGGCCCATTTATTTTATTTCTTAAAAAAATTCAGGCCATTTGCACTTTCTCGAAATACACGATTTTGCTGGGCTGATTCTAATTATAATGTTGGGTTGGGCCAGCAATGTTATCAAAAAGTAAAAAGGGGTTGAGCATTTTATTATAAATATATTTAAATAATAAGTGATATTATTACATTCGTCCTTAAATCTTACCAAGCTTTTGTACACAATCACTAGGATTTTCGTGCCAAAACAATCTAGGATTTTATTTGTTAAGAAATTATTTTCATAAGTTAATAAGATGTCGGATATTGTTTTCTTACATATGTCAGTATCTGTTAAATATATGATGACAATAAAAATAATATATAATAACATATAAAATAATTTAAATATATATAATATAGTTAGAAGGGAAACATAAGTTGGACCTGGCGTTCCTATTCTTATATAGAAAAATAGAACAGACCTCTGTGTTTTCTTCAAAAAAATTCATAAATTGTGCTGCCAAAAATAAAACCTCGGATGGGAGGTCCATAGGCCGGTCGATACATGACGGCCCTAAGAAAATACAAACAGGCCTATGGACCTCCCATCCGAGGTCGTGGGCTGCGCATGTTAAAAATGAAAGCCTAGACGGGGCAGCCCAAAACCACGTCCAACACTTGCCAAAACTTCGTCCCTCATTTTCTCCGTGTTTCACACACTCGACATTGTGTGGGCATTTTGACTGTGCATCATATGAACATGTGCTATGCATGAATGTTGATCAGCATGATGTTAACTGGCTGGTAGTTCCATTTTTGACCATGAATAAAACTTCCAACATGATGTTAACCCTGTTTGAAAAGGCCGTGTTAATATAAATGTTCTACCTCTGAAAGTTGCAGTTTCTTATCTGAAACTGAACTTGCAGTTTCTTATCTGAAACTGAAACTTGCAGTTTCTTCTCTGAGAATCACATTGTCTGCACTTTTATACTCCTATGAAACTACATTTTTTAAGTGCTAAAAATAGATCTCTAGAATTCATAAAATACTTCATAAGCTCAATACTGCAAATCTGAAATTCAAAAGACATTCATATCTGAAAGTACTCTCAAAATACACAACACAAAACACAATTCACAACCTGCAAATACTGAACACCCTAAGCTCCTCCTGACAATTCACAACCTGCCCGACTATTGGGCTGGGGGGGGCAGCCCCCTCCTATTCCTCGGCGGCAGACAGCCGCCCCGTGAGACGATGTGAATGGCGAGGGAGACGATGGAGGGGAAGCGTCGTCGGGCCAACTGCTTTTCTCCTCATGCAGTTGGGTTCGGTCGACGAAGACTCCATCGGCTCGCTCTGGCAGGACACCCTCACAAACGGCACCCTGTAGATGCTCGATCCTTCAATCTCTAGTGGATGCTCCATGTGGGATCGATACTCCCACCACCGCTCCCTCGCGATCGGATTCGGTGAATCTGTTTGCTCCACGGCCTAGAGGAGCAGCTCTATGTACTCCGGCGCGACTCCCTCTAGGAGTATCGCTGCCTTTTCGCTTTGTTGCAGATATTTGGCCATGGATGTCGCCGTCGCTGCTAGTTGGTCCTTGTTGTCAAACCAAGACTGTATCTCCAACATCCTAGCTAGCTTCACAGGGTCGCCGTCTGCGATCCTCACGTATCAGTTGTACTCCTCCATCGATCTACTTCTCCACAGCACCTTCACTCGCCGGCGGTGGTTTTTGAATGGAAGAGGAGAGGAGCAGCGCTGGTTTTGGATTAGAATGGGAGAGGAGCGACGCTAGTTTTGGATTGGAACGGGAGAGGAGGGGCGGTGGTTTTTAAATGGAAGAGGAGAGGAGCGGCACTGGATTTAGATTGGAACAGGAGAGGAGCGGCGGTGGTTTAAGAGGAGAAGAGCGGAAGAGCGGCACTGGTCTTGGAAGTATTTTTTTGTTGTTTTGTGTATTTTGGGTCAAAGTTTGACCACGTACTATATTTGACAAGCAAAATGTCACTGCATGTCACCAAAAATTGTATCTTTTGGTTCGTATCTGAATGTACTTTCAAATTATATTATTTTTGCAATGTATAACATATATTTTATGTGCAAAACTCATGGTCAATTATGACCCAGAATAAAAGGGAGACTAGTCAATGTGGGGTCGCTTTCTTAATTGAAGGGTAAATTGATTTTGATTTTGATCCAGTCACAGTGCACCGGCCCTCTCGTCCAATCCTAAATCGCTGCCGCACGCTCCTCTCCCTCTTCTCCATTGCAAAACCACCTCCTCTCCTCTCCCTCTTCTCCATTGCAAAACCACCTCCTCTCCTCTCCATCATCTCCATTCCAAAACCACCATCTCGCCTCTCCCTCTTCTGATCTTCTCCATTGCAAAACCACCTCCTCTCCTCTCCATCATCTCCATTCCAAAACCACTGTCTCGCCTTTCCCTCTTCTGATCTTCTCCATTGCAAAACCACCTCCTCTCCTCTCCATCATCTCCATTCCAAAACCACCGTCTTGCCTCTCCCTCTTATCTATTGCAAGACCATCGAATCTCCTCCCATCTTCCAAAGCTAGTACAGGACCACTCAGAAGGACATCTATGGAGAGGATGCAGCAGCGAATCAGGCAGATCACGGTGGCGACCAGGCAAAGTTAGCAAGGTTGAAGGAGATCCTTAGTTGGTTTGACAATGAGTGGGAGATTTCGAGGACGGTGCGGGCCATGTGGCAATGTATGCGAAAGAGCAAGACGACGGCGATGAGGGCGGAGATGTACATGTACCCTCGGCGGCAGTCACGCCGCAGTCCTCCGAGTTCATCGAGTATCTCCTATGGGTGATGGAGCAGACAGATTCGCCCGAGGCGACAGTCAGTCGGAGGTGGTGGGAGTATAGGTCGAGGGTCGAGCACCCAGAGGATAACGAATCGATCGAGTATGGTGTGTCGTTCGTGAGGGTGCAGAGCCAGCCGGATCCACAAGAGTATTCATTCTCCCACTGCAAGAGGAGGCCGGATGGCATGACGTCGCTTCCCCGCCTTTCTCCACGGATCCCTCGACGCTCGCCTCGTTTCAACGGCAGCGGTAGGGTCTAAGGTAAGCTTCGCCCTAACCTAATCCTCCACCTGCTCATGCTTCAATCAGTGTGACAGCTAATGAAAATCATGCTTACAATCAGTCTCCGAGTACTACGCCAATCACCCTAAAATAGCTTTGGACCTTTGGGTCAAAGTTGTGACACAGTTTACAAATAAAGCAAAATAGATTGGTGCTTCTTTCAGAAAAGAGTACTCCCTAGAAAACTGCTAATATAAGCTAGTAGTATTTGGTTAGAGGATTTGCTGCCAAGAAAGATCCGTCCACAGAGAGCGCCACACATCCCACTGGTGGTGGTGGATGCCAATGCGTGCATGCAGCATGGTTGGTGTCGGTAATTTTTACTTGGCACACATCGCACTCTGCATATATGCCGGTTCCATACGTACATTTGTGCAGTTCCACCAAAATGCAGCTGAATAACCCTATTTACACAGATAATGAAAAAGCGTGATTACATTATAGTGGCACTAGTTGATGAAACACACAAAATAAATAGAAGAAAATATTGCGATAGTATCATAGTATGCCATGCTGCGAGGGCGAGATGGGCCCTGCGATGCCTCATATGGTACGCCTCATACTGGACATCGTCCCAAGTCTCCCAGATGCACCTTCTGCCAGTGATGAACATCAGTGTACAACGGTAGTACAAGGAGGCGCCTTGAGACATTCAAATCTCTATTTTTGTACATATCAACTAAAATTAAGCACCCCAGTTTGCAGAAACGCTTAAAAATAAACAATGGGACTAATTGATGAAACATACATTAACAAAGAGAAGCACTTTCTTTATCTACATTGGAAATGAAATGATAGAGATGACACTTGCTCTATTTTAACTGTATTATTACTTCATTTTATCAGTGACACTAGGGTCGAGCAGGTGGCAAACAAGGTGTACCGTGCGTCGCAAGGATGGAGGCCAGGGGTGCTTAGACTGGGATGTTGAAGCTGGCTCTTTCAGTCACCAACATGGATGATTCAATTCATGGGACCTTTTGGTGCAGTTCACCTAAAATGAAGCAATGTCCCGTGAGCTAGCAGCTTCTTCTTCAAAAAAATTAAGAAAAGGGCTCCAGCCTCGGTTCCATTTCCATCAGAAAACGAAACCCACAGAGCTTCTTCTTCATTAGTTGCAATAAAATTGAGCAACATCAAGGTTGGTTGTGAAGCTCCTGGAATGCTCAACTATAATTTGGATATCATTTGTGCAGTTCAACTAAGATCGAGCGTGAAATGTATATCTCTGTTTGCACAAAAAGGTGGAAAGGAGGGTGACTAACAACTGATGAAACATGCATCAAATGAAAAGAAGCATGTTCCTTATCTGAATGGCAATCCTACAAGGACAGTAGCAATTTCTAAAGCAGTGGCATTGCTAGATATGAGTGTGGGCATTAGGATTAACTATGACAACCGTTAAATACGACATTACTTTGGGCACGGGAGAGTAGGCGGACCAGGACAGTTGCATTTCTAACGAAAAGAACCAACTTATCTTAATGGGAAATTTTAGAAGGACATGTAAAGAAGTGCCATTAATTCATATTACTGGAGGCATTACATTGAAAACAACATTGGTTTAACATGTTGTTACTTTTAAAAGTGCGAATGCTACATTTTACCAGTGGCATTACATAAGAGTGGCTCGGGGCAACAAACATCAGAACAGGATATCTGGGTTGGTCCCATTTTTTCGGTATAGCCACCTTATACTATGTGAGGCTAGCAAATCTAGTGTTGGACTTACTCTGTTGACTTGTCCCCTAGTACCCACTTTCTTTCCTTTTTTAACCAATAGATCGGGTTTATATTGAGTTTGTACTGCATTTCCCTTTATTTCCCTATTAGACCTAGAGACCAGTTGGATAGCCAGTCTCTGCTACTTTTCGCCCCCATTATTTCCTCTTTCGACCAAGTCCCAGATTCAAGTAACAAATCCTCCCCCACCCCCACCCCCTTTCTTCCTTGTTTGAACCAAGTAGTACTAGATTCGAGTGCATGAACTAGTTTTACCTGTTAAACGTAAAAAAAATTAGGTGGTTTTCAAACAGCCGATCGATCCTATCTACGAGGGGGCCTGAGAAATAGTAAAAGATACAAATGCAGCAACGTCAGGAGCTCAGGAAGTAGAGCAAGGCCGGTTTCAAAGGAAGTTATACCTGATGGTCACCGGGATGTCGCTAGGTGGGCGGCGGGAGGCCGGATCTGCCCACACTACGGCAACGAGGAAGAAGGGGTCGGAGGCCCTCCCTCGCCAGCGATGCTTGGGAGAGAACGGCAAGGCAGGCTGATCAGGACGCGCCCAGCAGTGGGCAAGAGCCATCGCCGAGGACGACCGCGTGAACGTTGCACCTTCTCACCTTCCCCGGCGGAGAGGATCCAGCTGGATCTGTGACCAGCGGTGAGCAGAGAGAGAGAGAGTGTGTGGCCACCGCTGTCGTGTTTAGATCTGGAGAGGCCGAGACAGTGTGAAGAGAGCAACACTAGCAAGCAAGCCTGGAGGCTCCTGCCTATATAGTGGAGTAGTACTAGTTTTCTTTTGTCTATCGGAGCCGGCTCGACCTCGTCAATGACTGTTAAGAAGTCTTCATGCACGTGGCCCGGAGGCGCAGTTGTCGTCATTTTGATCTGAAGCGCCGGAAATAACACATAACACGAAAAAATGCCACATGACAAGAAATCATAACCTCACTACCCAAAGGAGACAACATGAATCTCGACAGACAAACTAGAGGAGGAACAAAGCTCAAATTAAAGATAAACTCGTGGAAAAGGGGTCTGTCGATAGATGTCCTAATTAACATAGCCGGCTTGGCCTAGATGGCAGCCGAGTAGTCACTGTTCGTGCATGTGCCCCCAATGACTAGCCCAACTCAGTTGTCGTTGTTTAACCCTTGTAGTGATCCGAAGCACATGACACCTAATTTTGCGAGATGACAAGAAACCTTTTTTTAGATTTATCACCACAACTACAGACATGTACAACACAGCCTACACGATATGTAGACGATAGCCAATCCAGGCGTGGCTGCTGGAGTCTGGTCACATGCATGGACGAACTGATCTTCCGTGTCTTGCAGGGATCGTCCAGGCACCAACGTAGTACAACACTTCTCTAGTACTATGACTCGTCTCCCTCTTCTATTAAGTCACCCGACTTGCGGGGCCGGGGAGTGTGCCTATGGTCGGTTCTCAATTGCCATCCCACCTGTGTGTGCGAACGCAATATGACGCGTGTTCCATTCGGAGAGCAGCATGCCAGACCGACCGACCTTCTGGGGTGCGACGCAAATGCGACGGGCATGCTATATACTATGTACATGTGTACCGCCGTTTTCTAGACGCATTGCTCCATGGCGAGGGCGCAATCCATGGATACAAAATTAGTATACTATATACTATTTAGAAGTCGAGGGCGGGGCTTTTCCTGCGCGGTAGGCGGCGGGGTAGTTCCGCCTAGTCGGTTCGACAGAGACGCGAGAAGACGAGGGAGGGCTGCTGCAAACGTAGGGCTGTGTGATTTGACAGCGAGTTACTGCTGGACAGGTGGGGCCCCATGATTTGACTTGCCATTATCATTTTAACTGCGGCGCTATGACCGGCGTGAGTCTCCCGATTCCTGACCACCTCCATACAGGTGCCTCTCCCAATGCTCCACCATGTAGTAGAGGCTGGCTCTTGCATGAGAGCCCACTTCTCCACTTTTTCCTTGCCTCTCTTTCCTCAACATATGGAAAAATGCCATGTAAAGCGCACTATTGTACTTACTTGCTCCTACAGGTGCTTAAGCTTGCCACATAGGCATAAAGTCTGATGTGGCAAGTTAATCAAGAAGAGAGAGACTAGTTTGGTGACCCAAGGAAGAAACGGTGCTAAGGGCACCCACAATGTGAGTATTTGACGCCACTAAGGCTGTCTCTAGACCCATGAACATTGCCTCTATACACTGCATCACCCGCCTCTAGGCTAAAAAATCTTGGAGACGCCTCTATGCTAAGCGCCGGCCTCCAATGCTTTGTGGTGAATAAAATATTCTGATGTCCCCATTGTCAGTCAGTTAGGTGCTGGAGGGACCGATGAGTTGGTTGACAAATGCATCATATTTTATTTAATTTTGGGCCCGGCTTTGTCTCTAACGCTAGAGGCTGCACACTGCGGAGTTTTCATCTATGATTAGAGGCAGACCCGTGGGTCCCAGTTTAGAGGCAAGGTTGCCTCCAAACACTGGAGATGCTCTAAGCGCGTGTACCTAGGTGAAAAGACAATTTTGAGTCTATAGCTAATTAAATGAAGCAAACTTAGCAACACCATTTCATTGGAAGAGGTCACTCCTTGACAAATGCAATAAATACTACTACTCCCTGTGTCCCATAATGTAAGAACGTTTTTGGCACTACACTAGTGTCAAAAACGTTCTTATATTATGGGACAGAGGGAGTACGAAGAAAGAGATAGAGAGAAGTAAAAAAATACACTTATAGCCAACCTTATAGCCAAAACCTTGTTGTAGCATGAGTGACTAAGTGATGACTATGTATGACATGCCAACATCAGATAGCCTAACGCACCATGTTAAATCTCCAAGGGCGCGACCGCACGAGCGACGCGACGGTCGTGGTAGGCGCGACCATGATACGGGCTGCTGGCAGCCCTTGGATCTGAGATCAAACGCTCGCATGCTAAGTTGCTAAAAATTTGCAGAATAACCCTCTAGGATAGGATATTCACCCATAGGTCTAGAATCACGCCATGCAACCGTTCGATCTCAGATCCAAGGGCTCTCGGAAGCCCGTATCATGGGAGAATGGAAAGCCACTACCCTGCCGTTCGCACGCTGGCAGTTCGCTCCTACTCGTCCCCGCACGTCCTTTAATACTACGGTGGTTCGCTCCTAGTCGTCCCGTCCTTTCACATTACGGCAGTTCCACTAATCCAAACCCTCCTCCCAAATCCATGGCGTCCCAAATCTCCCCGATCGGCGGTGAGTACAAGGTTAGAACCATCACCGGTGATGAGTTCGACATCATCCACACCCATTCTTCCGCGATGGTGAAAGGATGCCTTTCTCACTTCAGACGCATGTTCGAAGACTCAGATGATGAGTGGGTCACTGGGCTAGATGTTGAGTACACCACAGTCTTGGGACAAGAGAAGGATCTAAAGGACGAAGAGAGGAAGAAGCCTGCCACGATCTAGGTTTGCATGCATGACTTATGTTTGGTCTACCACATATGCCATGCCGACGTTGAGTGCCAGGATTTTAAGGACTTCCTCGAGAGCAACCTAGTCAAATTCGTTACTGTAGACTTTGGTAACGACAAAGAAGTCCTGCGTCGGATAGGCCTCGTTGTAGGCAACACCTTCAACCTCCAGAAGAATCGGCTTGTGTCCTCTCGTCAGCCTTCAATGCTGACCCTGGCGGGAGCCATGGTTCATCCTTCGTATGGTAAACTGGAGAAACCTCCATACACGTTTCATCGTCATGCATGGCAGCGGAATGTACTAGATATAGACCACATCCATTATGCTGCAATGGATGGCTACCTTTGTTTCAATATCTACAAGGGTTGGATGAAGAGCAACAGCCAAGTTGGCGGTTCAAGCAAAGAAGTATCGGCCAAGAGGAAGAGGGACAAGGACGAAGTCGACGACGTGGACGAGGACTCCGAGTAAGGTGGCAGTGTCGTTGCTCATGGTGGTTCTAATGCAGTGTTTACCGGAATAGTTGCAAAGTTTAATTTCAGGTGTGCTTAATTTAATTTGAGGGGTGTGTTGTGCTGAGCCCCCAGCAGAACTATGTTATGTTTCTTCTTGTTACTTTAACTCTTCAGTACGTACATACTAGTATTTCTTACATTTCATCTTTTAGTTGGTATAGTACTACCACTCGTTTCTTCACATTATATACGTACAATATATATGGCCAACATCATATAGCCAGCAGTTTAGTTGTCAAAGAATTTCAGGGTGCTTAGTTTTGTCAAAGAATTCCAGGGTGCTTAGTTTTATTTGAGGGGTGGGTTGTGCTGGACACCATTATTGTGACTAGCCTTTTTAATAGTACTATATGCATAATTTGGCGACGAGCGCTCTCTATATGTACCACCTTTTTTTTAATTTCAAGTTTTGCTCCATGGCGCAATCCATCGATACTACTGCTGTACAAAAGTATACATTTTTTAAAAGGCTAGAGGGCGGGGCAGTCTAGCTTGGTCGGTTTCACGAGAGGCGAGGGCCTTTGTGATTTGACGGCTCATTACTGCTGGAAGGCAGGGCCTTGTGATTTGACTGCTCGTATAAATGCGCCGATGACCTGATCGAGGAGGAGCAAAGAACCGTGCGGTATACTCAAGTTTTCCACTGGAGTAGTACTGCGACGGAGGAGCACGAAACACGGCAGCCCAGTGCCATATGGCGATAAAAATGATCTAATTTGCTAGTCATCTCATTGTTAGCATTGTTCTATTCATTCCCTCAAAAAAACTATTGTTCTATTCATGCCTCAGACAGAACGTGACACGTGCGGCAAAACACCCGAAGCAAAAGATGAAACAGAGCAGCAAAAGAAGAAGGAAGATTATCACCCCAAATGACCTAATTCGCCACGGAGTCATAACTACTTCTTAATCGCCTCCACGACCTCCATCTCCTTGCGCATCTCCTCCGCCATCTTCTTCATTATGTCCATGACACGGGATTTCTCGACGCGATCCTTCATCATCTGTTCCACGGCCGCATTATGTACCTTGACAGCAGTCGGGTGCTCGATGCGGAGCTTCGCCAACTCCTCCTTCTGTTCCATGACGAGGGCCTGCAGCATCTTCATCGAGGAACTACTATTCTCATGCAGCTTCTTCCAGCCGGCGTTCTTCTCCTTCAACAGGTCAATCTCGTGGCAGAGCTTCGCCTTGTCCTCCTGAAGTAGCAGGATTTTGCCGGTCGCCTTCTTCTCTGAGGCAATGCTCTTATTTAGCAGCATCACCAAGCCGGCGGTCAACTCCCCCTGTTGATTGAGCTAAGCGGGCATGTCGTCGAGGCTCTCCTTCAGCAAGTCCATCAAGCCTTGGATGAACTCCTTCTGCTTATTGAGGTCCTTATTGAGCTGATCAGGCATGTTGTCGAGGGATAAAGACTCCAGCTCCGCCGGCTCGGCATGTTCGCCTCCGCGGCTAGGGCGCTCCTGGGAGCCATCGCCTGCCCGTGAGAGGTCTTCGAGGTCTCTCGTGGCGGCGAGCCCTCTCTTTTTTTTCCGCAGCCTTGGTTGGCGCTCCCTTGTTACGAGTAGTTCTTGACCTAGAGCCCTGCTCACCGGCCATGGCAACGACGGACGAAGAAGAAGCACTTATGAGGAGGAAAGGTAGAGTAATTTTCGGTTAGGTAGTTCCCATTTTCATAACCTAAGTACTAGAAGTAGTACTAATACCTGCATAGTGGGAACATGTTCAGGTTTGGTACGTACTAGTAGGTGTGAGCAGGCTTTCGAATGTGATGGGAACAAGGTAAAGATTAATTGATGGTTTTGGTTTTGAGGCCCTAAACGGCTCCCGATGAGTTTAGCGGAACATAAATTTCAAGTACTACACTGCTCAAATGCGTAAATATTATGTTACTGTCAAAAATTGGCACAAAATACGAAGGAGACCAATGGAAGTACTACTAGCAACCCACGATTTAACTACTCGCATGCGCGCAGTGGAGTAATAATGTCTTTCTTCCGCCCTCACGTCCACTCAATTTGCATGCGTTGTATTAATTGACCATCAATGAAGTGAACGACTTTACAAGCGTCAAATTATCACATGGGGTGGATCTTGGTACAAAATTGCGTCCGCCCGTGTACCCGCGTGTGCGTGCGAGGGAATGAGTGTGTGCGTGGTGTGCGTGCACATCTTCGCTTCGTGCATGTACCGCCAGTATGGCTCAGGGAGGACGAGTACATTCTTCTGGAACCAGCAGCACGTCACTGTGATCAATCCACGCAAGGAGGTCACAACAATGCCTCCACATGTGCCACGTGGCTTCATGAACTGTAAGAGAGACACAGTGTAGCATGCCATTGGTATTCTAATTTACGTGTTTTGCACATACTCGAAGTACTAGTAAGGTACACATGTATTGCACGCATCAGATTTTGCAACCAAATTATGAATAAATACCACACTATAGCATGTAAGCTCTGAGTCATATATGCCTGATGTAGCCCTTCGTTTAATTCTTATAGTTCATCTCATTCAAAATCAATTAGTTTTTATAAAAAAGCTAAGAACGCGGGAATAGGAAAAACATGGGATTATAGTGGAATGTCGTCTTGAATCCTACAGGATTGTACGAGTGTTTGATTGTGCATAGAAAAAACGCAGAATTCTTTCAAAGAGGTTTGAGTGGATGGGATGTTTCCTATGAAATCTAGTGCAAATGAATCATATGGAAAAATTCCTATGGTTTACAATCCTACGAATCAAACAACCAAGATAGGAAAAATTCCTAATGATTAGAATCCTCCAAAATTCATTTGAGAATCCTTTGAATCAAAGAAGCCCTTAATCTATTTTATGATTCATGGAATTGTGCATTGTAAAGCATAAAGTAAAAACAAATAATGGCAATTCAACTAGAACAAAAGTTTGGGCAGTTATGATACAGAAGATTCTAGAACAAAAGAGAACCACTGTTGTTTTGAGGTTTGTGCATTATGTTTAACTTCAACCATGGAGTCTGCTAGATTGTACATGTGGCAAATCCGGTGGGGGCTAGAATATGGTGCGAGGGGCCGAGTGGAGGGAGACTATGAAGGAATGCACAAGTGCGAGATTGATATTTAGAGAGAGGGGGAGAACACGTGCGTTGTTGCACGCAGTGGCGGAGCCATGAAAAATAAATGAGCTAGGGGGCCAGGCATTGCTAATCCTTTACGAGGAGGGTCAATTCATGAAATTAAACCATTTCTAGCAGCAATTGTCTAATGATCACATTCATATTAGCCTCGATATATAGTGATGTCAGGGGGGCAGGGCCCTTACTGCCCCTGTCTTCGCCATTGTGCACGCGTCTGACAGATGAAGCGGAAGGCATGGATGATGAGAGGGGGGCGTTGGATATATATAATTAATGTGGGTGTATTAGCTATATATGTTAATCCTATATAGAGAGGTATACATTGATCGATGTGGACGTGGGAAAGAGGGTGAGACCTCACTGGATATATCGATTGATCGGTTTGTGTGGAAAACTATGAAAGACCTAGCTATATACACACATACATAGAGGAACATCGATCGTTGCGCATGCACGCATGAGCGATAAAGAATGCCTGATATGATGGAGAGGGGGATGTGTGTGGGTGTGTGCCTTCGTGGGAGACCGACCTAAAGAAAAAGATTGCATGCGTGCGATGGATAATGCCGACTGGTAGTGTGTGTGCATGCATGCACGAGAGAAAGTTAGTGATACAATTATAAAGAGAAGACTACTGTGTGGGTGTACAAAAATAGGTGAGGTCATAATCAATGTAAAGTTGAATTCAAATATTTGAATAAGAGATTCTGATGTTTGAAACCCATGCATGCATGAATATAACAGAGATCTGCGTGGTGTGGTTTGGAAATGAGCATGTTGTAATGTATACACATTGAACAAGGTCAGACTGATTTGAATTTGAGATACCGATGGCAGACATCATTTGGCCACGTCGCATCCGTGCATGGACACACTATTCTAATTGGAGATGATGGGCGGCTTTCGCATCACATATCTATATCTATACCCATATATATATATATATATATATTATATTTTTATATTGTGTGTGGGTAACTTTAACTTTGAAAGATGGTCGTTGGATGAGGCGAATCCGATGGTCCAAAGATGGCAAATTTGAGCACTACTGGCCGTTGGATATCATCTAGATTCCACCAGATTTTGCCACATGTATAATCTAGAAGACTCCATGGTTGAACTTAAGCATAATGCACAAACATCAAAACACAAGCACTTCTTATTTGTTCTAGAATCTTCTGTATCAGAATTGCCCAAATGTTTTTCTACATGATTTGCCATTATTTGTTTTTTACTTTATGTCTTACAACGCACAATTCCATGAATCTTAAAATAGATTAGCTTTCTTATAAAAACTAGATGATTTTGAATGAAATGAACTATAAGAATTAAATGAACATCTACATCATGCATATATGACTCAAAGCTTGCATGCTATAATGTGGTATTTATTCATAATTTGGTTGACAAATCTCATGCGTGCAATGCACGTGTACCTTACTCTAGTCTAAGTGGTGTTTGTGTGTGTGTTGTGCGTGTTGAGGTGCAAATTGTCTTTTTTTGGGGGGTACACGTTAAGCTTGTTCTTCCGAAATTTCAAGCCGCGCCTTGTTATGCCGAAAATTCAAGCTAGCGTCCCTGTCTATCATGCTGCGGAACTCCCACCTCTTCAACCCGTGCCTTGTTAGCCCGAAATATTTAAGATATATCTTTGTCTCGTTGTACTCCGACAAATCCCTCCATCTCAACCCGCGCCTTGCTATTCTGAAATTACAACGCGCACGAAAACTCCCACCTCCTGTGAAATTCCGACACGCGAAATGCCCGTGGTACCCCTAAACCGAAAGAACCGCCTCAAATCGGTGAGGGTACTTTCGTAACTTACCCCACATTTCGGACAAACGCGTCTCTAAACCATGGTTCCCCACTGCCATCCCATCCGCCCACCCATTAGTACACCGAGGCCGCGAAAACCCGTGACGAAACCCCACACCCTGCTCCGTCCGCCACCCAGCCGGAGCTTGTTCCCCGACGACGTCGTCCACAGCAACACCTCGACGTCCCTCATCCACCGTAACGGATGAGGATCCGTCATAGATCTCATCGTCCCACCGGTTCAGCCACCCCATCCTCCACCTCCAAGGAGATGCCCTGACGTTCCCCTCGTCTTTCGCGCCACCTCCATTCCCACACCACCGTTTTCAACTACACCACCGGAAGATCATCATCATCACCATTTGCTCAGATGAAGCTGCGGCCCAATCAGCGCCACCAAAGAGGTTGTACACTAATCGCCGCATTTTCTTCTTGATTCGATCTCATGGTGCTGCCGGCGCTCGGTCCCGAGCCGACATGGCGTGGCTCCATCCACGGCAGCGTCACTGGCCACTTCCTCCACGACGTCGCTCCCTCGGCGGCAACGTCCACATCAGTAGGAGCTGCTGCTGCTTTAGCTCTCGCTCGCGCTGCTGCTCTGCTCTTGCTCTCGGTCCCCTGCCTGGTCTACTCTTGCTATTGCTCTTGCTCACGCTGCTGCTCTCACTCTTGCTCTTGCTTGCGATGTTGCTCCGATTTAGCTACACTTCAGTCGACTGAATCAACTTTTGGGTCGGTCAATTTTCAGGGGGGTTGCTGCGGGTGAGGAGACCTCCACAGCTGGGGTGGATCCCGGAGAGTACCCCACTACTATCTTAGGGTTCAGGAGGGGGCGGTGGTCCCGGCGGTGGCGGGGCGTTGGCGGGCGGTGGCGTGGGGATCGCCGGAGAAAAAAGCTCTGGCACGGGGAGGGGGGCTAGAGGGATGGCGGGGCGGCGGCGGACCAGTGTGGGAGTGTTTTCGTGGCGGGCGGGGCGGCGCACCGCCGCCGGCGGGCGGGGGGCTGCTGTTTTGGCGGTGGTGGCTGGCAGCTCAGGGGGGTGGAGGTTGAAGATGAACCGCAGGCCCTTGATTTCGTATCCAACGGCTGCAAAATCGACTGACCAAGATGAAAAAGTCAGTCGACCGACGTGTAGCCTCACCTTGCTAGTGCGTTCAGTTTCGACAGCAAAATTCAGTTTCGACAGCAAATTCAGTTCGACAGTTAAGTTCAGTTTCGACAGTTAAGTTCAGTTTCGACAGTTAAGTTTAGAGATGAGCAGCTGATTTATTTTACATCTAGCACTTTGTGGTTATGTATTTTACGTCATGTATGGGAGATGCTATTAGAATTCCACTCAGGTTAACGTTGTTCGTTGTCTCTCTTGTCCTGCTTCAGCCTCGGCGTCGTTCAACTCACCGGAGCTGCTCCAACAATGAAACCCTCCATCACAGTGGAGCAGTACCTCGGGCTCCATCTACAGACGCCTAAGATCTTCTTCCCCTCCTCCGACAGCAAGTCAGTCGGAGCATCCTCACCAGCCAACCCAATCACATTGAGATCGACATGGCTTCGCCAAAGAGGTTGTACACTTGTTGCATCTCTTTTTTACTCTACATGTTATATATATTGTCCACTGAGAACTCGTAGTAACGGGAAATACGATTATTTTATCCTACTATATGACAAGCAGTGAGGTACCAGGCAACTTAGTTATCCGTGATGGACTCTCTTGAACGCCATCATTATTTATCTCTGCACATTTGAGTTGTGCATTTGTCGATGGGCCTAGGAGTTGAGCTAGTATGGCAGTGGCCTGGGTCCAAAGTAATAGAAGTAGCACAAAAACATTTTTTTAGTGTATGATTTTCCTTGCTCAAGCCTGCCTACTAGAATCGCCAGTGCTTGAAAGGAAAAGTGAATGAAAAACATAGGAATTGGGAAGTTTCCTATGGTACTACTTTTCATGAATTTGGTGCAAAGGAATGGAGCAAAGGAAAACTGTAGGATTTGTTCCTTTAGTGTCTCCTTGAAATAAAAACCATAGGAATTCTAATTTCCACTTCTCCTCCTTTTCATATTCCTATTCATCAAGCACAAGACTAAGAGATAGTAGCATAATAGCATTATAACCGTACATTTTCTTGTGGTTTGATCTCACCATGCTTTTTTGCATCCTGTGATCTTCCGATTGTTGTGAATCAAACACCCAGATTGCCAGAAATCCTGTGTTTTTAAATTCTCTGTTTTGCACGTGCATTCCTATCCTATTCCTGTCTATTTCCTATCCCTGCATTGTTAGAATCCTCAAATTCAAACAAGCCCTTACTCAATTACTTCTGTTACAGATATGTGTCAAAGAAAACCTTGTGTGGTTTGTCCTGCTCCTGCGGCGCTGTGTTCCACCCCAGCTCAGCTGCTCCAACGACAGAAGGGTTCACCATAGCAGGGATCCGCTCTCCAGACTGTCTTTCGCCACCTCAGATCTTCTTCCCCACCGCCGGCAGCCACGACAACTGCATTACCATCATCAACTGAGCAGATGACCTTGAGGACTACACGGGTCCGTGAGAGAGGTCGCACTCTTCCGTGTCTGCTTACGTTATGTGTCTCTTAATATGATGACATGCTACATTATCCTCGTGTTCACCTATTAGACTCCGAGTCAGGTCCAAACTAATGCTGAAACTTGAGTTTTTAAATGGTTGTGGGGTACATATTGGGGTAGCAATCAGTACTATCCGTCTACTATCTGGTTATTCTCCGGTGTCTACTATGAGTTTCATGTTGGGTGCAAACAAACATTAAAGGAGCCATTATCTGTATTTTTTAACTAAAGCTATTATCTGCCTACTATCATTGGTTTTGGGTCTATCCACAGTTTGCTACCATCACTCTGGATTTGTGCATGTACTCCTTACATAATCTCACTATGTTTTATTCCTATGCATGCCAGCTATTGTACACAATGGAACTGATCATGTAGAGCAAAAGAGACGAGCCTTGCGTGGCAATAAAATTTCATGCAGACGTCGTTCCATGGTGGGCGCAAAGGCAGCCCCCCTCCGCCCATTTCGGATCGTAATCAAGAGGAAGATAACTATTCTGAGGGGGATTCAGAAGGAGAAGACCACTCCTATTTACCCCATGAGGTCTTCGCTCTAACTTGGCATGCTGATGTTGGTAATATCATGCATATGGTGCCTTGCATTGCTTACTGTATACATTAAAGATGTCATCTGCTTAGTTTAGACATGCTTTGTGTCAATGCCATCTGTTTAGTTTCTTTATCGTATATGTGAATCATGCAATGCCATCTTGTCTAGCCAGGCATCATATATGTGAATTTTGCAATGCCACCCTGGTTAGCCAGTCATCTTATATGTGAATTATATCATGCCATCATTTTTTATTACATGTTAAATTTGTCAACAATTTTAGTACATTCAGTTACTCTTCCTGTGCATCAGTCATTCGGCACGGTCAAGGAAAAATCTGGAGTGCAAACAAGGTCTTCAGAGCAGACAATGCTATCTGACGAAGCGCATGTCTTGCTGGTTACCGATAGCTCCTCGGAGGAGGATTCAGAGACAGATGACCAGTCATATCCCCCCCCGAGGTGCATGCCCTAACTTGGCAGGGTTATGTTGCTCATATCGTGTGTATGGTATCTTGCATTGCTATGTCATTTGCTTAGTTTAGACATGCTTTCTATGAATGCCACCTGTTTAGTGTCTAATTACCATATCTGTGAATTATGCAATGCCATCTTGTTGCAAGACATTATATATGTGAATTATGCAATGTTATCTTGTTGCAAGGCATTATGTATGTGAATTATGCAATGCCATGCTGTTTAGGCAAGCGTCATATATGTGAATTATATCATGTCGTCCTTTTTTTGTATTTCTCATTGCTTTTGTCGACAATGTTTGTATATTCAACTGCTCTTCCTGTGCATCAGCCATTTGAATTGGTGATGGAGAAATCTGGAGTGAAAACAAGGTCTTCAGAGCAGACAATGCTACCTGCTGAAGCAGATATCTTGCTGGTTACAGATAGCTCTTCAGAGGAGGATTCAGAGGCAGATGACCAGTCCTATTATCCCCCTGAGGTGTATGCTCAAACTTGGCAGGGTTATATTACTCATATAATGCATATGTTGTATTGCAATGCTTAGTTTTTACATCATATACACAATATTGAATGCCATCTCCTTAGTTGACACATCATATATGTGATTGACCTCTGCTCACTTCCTTAGTATATAAATCATATATTTGAATTATGTCATGCCATGATGTTTACATAGACAGCATGTATCTGAATTATGGCATGCCAACCCATTTTCTAAAGACATAATATAGTTATATCATCTCATCCTGTTTACATAGTCATCATATTTTAAATTATATCATTTTATCCATGATTATATCATGCCATCATGTTTCCATCGACGGCATGTTTGTGATTTATGGCATGCCAACCACTTTAATAGACACATCGTATAGTTATATCATGTCATCATGTTTACATAGTCATCATATTTTGAAGTATGTCATTCTATCCTGTTTAGTTATCCATCATACATGTGAAATTGTGTCATGCTATCATGTTTAATTAGCCATCATATATGTGAAATTATGTCCTGCTATTATGTTTGCTTAGAAAACATAAATGTGAATTATTTCATGCCATGTTTTCTTCCCTACTATCCATTGCACATGTCTATCTTACAATGTCTATACATTCAATTTCTTTTCTTGTTTATCAGCCATTTCAATTGGAGGGAGTGATGGCAGTATCTGTGGGAGTAAAAACACGGTCTTCAGAAAAGATCGAGCTACCTGTCGATGTAGATAGAACCATGGTTGTACTTGCCCAAGAACCAGCCCCACCACACATAACCCACACTCATGCCGATTGTACCCCTACCCAGTTGGACAGAGAACCAGCTACACCCCTTCTAACCCCAACCCCAGCAGATAGACACCTAGTTCCCGTTGACACAGCACCGTCTCCACCACAGAGCACCCAAACACGAGCAGTTAGTAAGGCAACTGCAGTGCCCAAATCATGAGGACCACCACTCCGAACCCAAAGTCAACGCTTAAAGTAGAAGAAGAATTGTTCTCAGGTCAGGTTTCGTAGCTATGGTTCATACTACTTTGCTCTTGCATCACAGTATTTACTGATACCAACCAATTTCAAATTTGAAGGATGCAACTGAAACTCCAATGGTGCAATAGGTATGTTTTAAACCTGTTTCTTCAACGTGTTTGGTTGTTTTCTATTGTAACTTGCTCTATGTTGATTTCAATTTCAATTGAATAAACAGTTATGTTATCATGCCATGCACATTACAAGTGTTGTTATTGCTGTGTAGTTTCCCACACTTATATTCTGTCTATGCTACTTTGTCTTAAATAGATATGATTCGAACTGTATCTATCTTGATTTGGCAACATAAACTAGAATGATATAAGACCATACAGTGACCATACTACATAGATATATGTTTGTTTCATGTTGTTATCCTGTCCACCTTACTACTGAACTGGTTTATCAAAATGAGTTTCATATACTACATTGTAAACCTGAGATGTGTTTGTTTGTTTATCTTTTAGAACGCGGATAAAATATTGGAGAAGAGTACCCTGTTATGCAATGGTAAAGGAAGTAATGCAGATAAGGTTCAAGATAGTGAGACATCCTTGTTGGTCTCCAAGAAAGCTGATAAAAACTATATTGAAGACACTGAGACAACCCCAAAGTCTTGTCTTGATGTAGTGTTTGAGTTACTGGCTACCACTGCTGGCACTAGCTCTTCGAACTCGTTGCCTGAATCAGTTCGGCTTCTTGAGTCTCAACTTCAAGTTGAAAGACATCGATCAGATGTTATGCGACAGGAAGCCAAAGGACTGAGGAAGTCCCTGCAGAACTTAGATGCATACTTTCTGGTGCAACAGCAAGCACTGGAGGACTTAAGCGCCAAACAAGAGAAAGTTAATAAGCTTGCTAAGCATCTTGCCAGCATTATGGGTACCCAGGATATTGTTTCTTGAGCTCTTCTGAAGTGGTTTCAATTCTGGACTTGTTTTGTTGCGGCGTTTATATGCTGCTATGTTCCCTATATTTGCACTGGTGGCGAACTTTGATGCTCAATGGATGTAATATGTGTAATAGCCGTGATAGCCTAGTGTAAGTTTCTTGCTTATTTATTTCCTTGTTGTCTTGTTTATTTGTTTGCTTGTAGTCAGTGCAGTTCTTTTTCTACGGTTTTCTAGTGGCTGCAATAACCTATTTTTTAAAACTAGGCCACAATAACCATGGGCTAATATTTACTGTAGTGACAGTGGGCCTTCTACGGGCCGTAGAAATAGTGGGCCTTCTAAGGGCCGTAGAAACAATCGGCCTTCTACGGGCCGTATCATCAATGGGCCTTATACGGGCCGTATGATCGATTGGCCAAACATGGGCCAAACAGACCGCATTCTGGCCGTAAACGGGCTAGAGTTGGAATCGTCCGTTCATGGACCGACCATAACGGGCCATCATTAATAGGCCATATTTGATGACGCTATGAAAACGGCCCAACGTATTAACGGACCACAAATGGGCCGATTGTAACCACTTGCTGAATTTCACCCACAAGCAGAAAATGACAGTAACGGGCTGTAAGTAAACGAATGCTGGAAATGAGCCCAAGAATAAATGGGCTCTGAGAAGGCCGAAAGATAACATGGGCTAGAAACGGCCGAACGGAATAACGGGCCGTTATTGGGTATAAAGTGATACACTGTTCTTTACGGGCCAGTTTCACCACGGGCCGTTAATGGGTGTAAAGTGATACACTGTTCATTACGGGCCAGTTTCACCACGGGCCGTTAATAGGCCAAGAGTTACATAAGGCCTCATATGGGCCGAAAGACGTCATGGGCCATACATGGGCCAGAAGTGAAAATGGGCTGGAATCATATTGGATGGCCCAGATGACGCTACTAGGCCTAACTCGTATAGGGCGTAATGGGCCTTGGGTTAGCAGGCTGTAAATGGGCTATATGCGAACATGCCATTAACAGGCTTTCCATGGGCCGGGCCGCCACCTTTTGACCAAGTCAAACGGGCCGGCCTTTTTACAGGAATGGGCCTCTGTTGGGCCGTGCCACGTGTCGACGTATCATAGGCGCCTTCTGTCCAATGAGTGGATGACATTTGTCCCAGCGATGAGCCGACACGTGTTTCCTCTAGCCAATGATGATTTTACACGTGGAAAATCCCCATTGGTCGGGGCTGTTAACGGGTTATCGAATCCAAAACCCGACCCGATAGCTTAACGGCGTTCCGTTACGGTGGATGCCACGTGTCGGTTACCCTTGACGAAAGCACTTCTGTGACGCGCGATTTATCGTCATGGAAGTGGACACTTCCGTGATGATATTTTGGTAATGTCATGGAACACTTCTACGACAACACAGGTATGACTATCTTGATTCTGTCATAAAATCGTCATGTATGTACATGCATGATAGAAAACCCGACCTACTGTGACAAACACGTATCATCACGGAAGTGTTTTTTTTTGTAGTGTACCCCCGAATATTTCCGGCGACCGTATGATGACTTCCCATATATAAATCTTCACCTTCGGACCATTTCGGAACTCCTCGTGACATCCGGGATCTCATCCAGGACTCTGAACAACATTCAGTAATCACATACAAATCTTCCTTGTAACCCTAGCATCATCGAACCTTAAGTGTGTAGACCCTATGGGTTTGGGAATCATGCAGACATGACCGAGACAGCTCTTTGGCCAATAACCAACAGCGGGATCTGGATACCCATGTTGGCTCCCACATGTTCCATGATGATCTCATCGGATGAACCATGATGTCGAGGATTCAAGCAATCCCGTATACAATTCCCTTTGTCAATCGATACGTTACTTGCCCGAGATTCGATCGTCGGTATCCCAATACCTCGTTCAATCTTGTTACCGGCAAGTCACTTTACTCGTTCTGTAATGCATGATTCCGTGACCAACTACTTAGTCACATTGAGCTCATTATGATGATGCATTACCGAGTGGGCCGAGAGATACCTCTCTGTCAAACGGAGTGACAAATCCCAGTCTCGATTCGTGCCAACCCAATAGACACTTTCGGCGATACCTGTACTGCACCTTTATAGCCACCCAGTTACGTTGTGACATTTGGTACACCCAAAGCATTCCTACGGTATCCGGAAGTTGCACGATCTCATGGTCTAAGGCAATGATATTTGACATTAGAAAAGCTTTATCAAACGAACTACACGATCTTGTGCTATGCTTAGGATTGGGTCTTGTCCATCACATCACTCTCCTAATGATGTGATCCCGTTATCAATGACATCCAATGTCCATAGTCAGGAAACCATGACCATCTGTTGATCAACGAGCTAGTCAACTAGAGGCTCACTAGGGATATGTTGTGGTCTATGTATTCACACATGTATTATGGTTTCCGGCCAATACAATTACAGCATGAATGATAGACAATTATCATGAAAAAGGAAATATAATAATAACCATTTTATTATTTCCTCTAGGGAATATTTCCAACAGTCTCCCACTTGCACTAGAGTCAATAATCTAGTTACATTGTGATGAATCGAACACCCATAGAGTTCTGGTGTTGATCATGTTTTGCTCGTGGAAGAGGTTTAGTCAACGGATCTGCGACATTCAGATCCGTATGCACTTTACAAATATCTATGTCTCCATCATGAACATTTTCAGGAATGGAGTTGAAGCGACGCTTGATGTGTCTGGTCTTCTTGTGAAACCTGGGCTCCTTGGCAAGGGCAATAGCTCTAGTGTTGTCACATAAGAGAGTCATCGGGCCCGATGCATTGGGAATAACTCCTAGGTCGGCAATGAACGCCTTCATCCAGATTGCTTCATGCGCTGCCTCCGAGCTGCCATGTACTCCGCTTCACATGTAGATCCCGCCATGATGCTTTGCTTGCAACTGCACCAGCTTACTGCCCCACCATTCAAAATATACACGTATCTGGTTTGTGACTTGGAGTCATCCAGATCTGTGTCGAAGCTAGCATCGACGTAACCCTTTACGACGAGCTCTTCGTCACCTCCATAAACGAGAAACATATCCTTAGTCCTTTTCAGGTACTTCAGGATATTCTTGACCGTTGTCCAGTGTTCCATGCCGGATTACTTTGGTACCTTCCTACCAAACTTATGGCAAGGTTTACATCAGATCTGGTACATAGCATGGCATACATAATAGACCCTATGGCTGAGGCATAGGGGATGACACTCATCTTTTCTCTATCTTCTGCCGTGGTCGGGCTTTGATCTGAGCTCAATTTCACACCTTGCAATACAGGCAAGAACCCTTTCTTGGACTGATCCATATTGAACTTCTTCAATATCTTATCAAGGTATGTGCTTTGTGAAAGACCTATGAGGCGTCTTGATCTATCTCTACAGATCTTGATGCCTAATATGTAAGCAGCTTCTCCAAGGTCCTTCATTGAAAAACACTTATTCAAGTAGGCCTTTATGCTTTCCAAGAGTTCTATATCATTTCCCATCAAAAGTATGTCATCCACATATAATATGAGAAATGCTACAGAGCTCCCACTCACTTTCATGTAAACGCTGGCTTCTCCATAAGTCTGCATAAACCCAAACGCTTTGATCATTTCATCAAAACGAATGTTCCAACTCCGAGATGCTTGCACCAGCCCATAGATGGAGCGCTGGAGCTTGCATACCTTGTTAGCATTCTTGGGATCGACAAAACCTTCTGGCTGCATCATATACAATTCTTCCTTAAGGAAGCCGTTAAGGAATGCCGTTTTGATGTCCATTTTCCATATCTCATAATCATAGAATGCGGCAATTGCTAACATGATTCGGACAGACTTCAGCTTCGCTACGGGTGAGAAGGTCTCATCGTAGTCAACCCCGTGAACTTGTCGATAACCCTTAGCGACAATTCGAGCCTTGTATATGGTAACATTACCATCCGCGTCCGTCTTCTTCTTAAAGATCCATTTATATTCTATCGCTCGCCAATCATCGGGAAAGTTTGTCAAAGTCCATACTTTGTTTTCATACATGGATCCTGCTACGTCTTGAGCTTGCGTTGGTTTCCCTCGAAGAGGAGAGGGTGATGCAGCAAAGTGTAGTGTAAGTATTTCCCTCAGTTTTGAGAACCAAGGTATCAATCCAGTAGGAGGCTCCTCAAAAGTCCCACGCACCTACACAAACAAACTGAGAACTCGCAACCAACGCAATAAAGGGGTTGTCAATCCCTTCACGGCCACTTTAGAAAGTGAGATCTAATAAAGATAGTATGATAAGATAAATATATTTTTGGTATTTTGTAATATAGATGCAAAAGGTAAAGATGCAAATAAAGTAGATTGAAAGCAAATATGATAAGAGATAGCCCCGTGGGCGATAGGTTTCACTAGAGGCTTCTCTCAAGATAGCATAAGTATTACGGTGGGTGAATAAATTACTGTCGAGCAATTGATAGAAAAGCGCATACTTATGAGATTATCTAGGCATGATCATGTATATAGGCATCACGTCCATAACAAGTAGACCGACTCCTGCCTGCATCTACTACTATTACTCCACACATCGACCGACTCCTGCCTGCATCTAGAGTATTAAGTTCATAAGAACAGAGTAACGCATTAAGCAAGATGACATGATGTAGAGGGTTAAACACATGCAATATGATATAAACCCCATCTTATTATCCTCGATGGCAACAATACAATACGTGCCTTGCAACCCTTTTTGTTACTGGGTAAGGACACCGCAAGATTGAACCCAAAGCTAAGAACTTCTCCCATGGCAAGAAAGACCAATCTAGTAGGCCAAACCAAACTGATAATTCTAAGAGACTTGCAAAGATAACTCAATCATACATAAAATAATTCAGAGAAGATTCAAATATTATTCATAGATAAACTTGATCATAAACCCACAATTCATCGGATCTCGACAAACACACCGCAAAAAGAGTTTACATCGAATAGATCTCCACAAGAGAGGGGGAGAACATTTTATTGAGATCCAAAAAGAGAGAAGAAGCCATCTAGCTAATAACTATGGACCCGTAGGTCTATGGTAAACTACTCACAACTCATCAGAGGGGCAAGGATGTTGATGTAAAGGCCCTCCGTGGTTGATTCCCGCTCCGGCAGAGTGCCGGCGAAGGCTCCAAGATGGGATCTTGCGGACACAGAAGGTTACGGCGGTGGAAATTTTGTTTCGTGGTGCTCCTAGATGTTTTCGGGGTACGTAGGTATATATAGGAGGAAGAAGTACATCGGTGGCCGCCCGAGGGCCCACGAGAGAGGGGCGCGCCCTATGGGGGGTGCGGCCCCCTATATCGTGGGGCCCTCGGAGGCTTCTTGACTTGCACTCCAAGCTCTCCGGATCACGTTTGTTCCAAAAATCACGTTTGGACTTCGTTTGATATTCCTTTTCTTCGAAATACTGAAATAGGCAAAAAACAGCAATATGGGCTGGGCCTCCGGTTAGTAGGTTAGTCCCAAAAATGATATAAATGTGTGTAAAATAAAGCCCATAAACATCCAAAGGGGGTAATATAATAGCATGGAACAGTCAAAAATTATAGATACGTTGGAGACATATCAAGCATCCCCAAGCTTAATTCCTGCTCGTCCTCGAGTAGGTAAATGATAAAAAAGAAATTTTTGATGTGGAATGCTACCTAGCATAATTCTCAATGTAATTTTCTTTATTGTGGCATGAATGTTCAGATACAAATGAATACAAAATAAAAGTTCATATTGACACAAGAAATAGTAATACTTCAAGCATACTAATCAAAGTAATCATGTCTTCTCAAAATAACATGGCTAAAGAAAGTTATCCCTACAAAATCATATAGTCTGGCTATGCTCTATCTTCATCACACAAAGTATTTAATCATGCACAACCCCGATGACAAGCCAAGCAATTGTTTCATACTTTAATAATCTCAAACTTTTTCAACTTTCACGCAATACATGAGTGTGAGCCATGGACATAGCACTATATGTGGAATAGAATGGTGGTTGTGGAGAAAACAAAAAGGAGAAGATAGTCTCACATCAACTAGGCGTATCAACGGGCTATGGAGATGCCCATTAATAGATATCAATGTGAGTGAGTAGGGATTGCCATGCAACGGGTGCACTAGAGCTATAAATATATGAAAGCTCAATAAAAGAAACTAAGCGGGGTGCATCCAACTTGCTTGCTCACGAAGACCTAGGGCACTTTGAGGAAGCCCATCATTGGAATATACAAGACAAGTTCTATAATGAAAAATTCCCACTAGTATATGAAAGTGACAACATATGAGACTCTCTATCATGAAGATCATGGTGCTATTTTGAAGCACAAGTGTGGAAAAATAGGTAGTAGCATTGTCCCTTCTCTCTTTTTCTCTCATTTTATTTTTTTTCTTTTTTTCTTTCTTTTTTTTTCTTTGGCCTATCTCTTTTTTTTCTTTTTGGCCTTTCTCTTTTTTTACTTTTTTTTCTTTTTGTAAAGTCCGAAGTCTCATCCCGACTTGTGGGGGAATCATAGTCTTCATCATCCTTTCCTCGCTAGGACAATGCTCTAATAATGAAGATCATCACACTTTTATGGATTTACAACTCAAAGCTAGAACAAGATATGACTCTATATAAGTGCCTCCGGTGGTGTACCGGGATGTGCAATGAATCAAGAGCGACATGTATGAAAATTATGAAGGTGGCCTTGCCACAAATACAATGTCAACTACATGATCATGCAAAAAGCAATATGACAAAAGCAATGCGTGTCATATGAACGGAACGGTGGAAAGTTGCATGGCAATATATCTCGGAATGGCTATGGAAATGCCATAATAGGTAGGTATGGTGGCTGTTTTGAGGAAGGAGTATGGTGGGTGTATGTGATACCGGCGAAAGTTGCACGGTACAAGAGAGGCTAGCAACGGTGGAAGGGTGAAAGAGTGCGTATAATCCATGGACTCAACATAAATCAAAAGAACTCATATACTTGTTGCAAAAATTTAGAAGTCATCAAAAACCAAAGTACTATGTGCATGCTCCTAGCGGGATAGATTGGTAGGAAAAGACCATCGCTCGTCCCCGACCGCCACTCATAAGGAAGACAATCAATAAATAAAATTGTGCTCCAACTTCATCACAAAGCGGTTCACCATACGTGCATGCTACGGGAATCACAAACTTCAACACAAGCATTCTTTAAATTCATAATCACCCAACTATCATGACTTTAATATCACTACCTCCATATCTCAAAACAATTATCAAGCATCAAATTGATCATAGCATCCAATTCACTTTCTATGATAGTTTTTATTATACCCAACTTGGATGCTCATCATTCTAGGACCAACTTTATGATCATAGCAAATACCATGCTATTCTAAAAGACTCTCAAAATGATATAAGTGAAGCATGAGAGACTAGAAATTTCTTCAAAACTAAGACACCACCGTGCTCTAAAAGATATAAGTGAAGCACTAGAGCAAAAACTATCAAGCTCAAAAGATATAAGTGAAGCACATAGAATATTCTAGCAAATTCTAATAAAATAGGCTTCTCCCAAAAGGTGTGTACACCAAGGATGATTGTGGTAAACTAAAAAGAAAAGACCAATATAATACACGACGCTCCAAGCAAGACACATATCATGTAGCGAATAAAAATATAGCTCCAAGTAAAGTTACCAATGAACGAAGACGAAAGAGGGGATGCCTTCCCGGGGCATCCCCAAGCTTAGGCTTTTGTCTATTCTTGAATATCTTGGGGTGACAGAATCATCCCCAAGCTTAGGCTCTTGCCACCCCTTATTCCATAGTCCATAAAAGCTTTACCCAAAACTTGAAAACTTCACAACACAAAACTCAACAGGAAATCTTATAAGCTCTGTTAGTGAAAGAAAACAAAACCACCACATAAGGTACTGCAATGAACTCATTATTTATTTAATTTGGTGTTAAACATATTGTATTCCAACTTTGTTATGGTTTATACACTAATTTACTAGCCATAGATGCATTGAAATAAGCAAACAACATACGAAAAACAGAATCTGTCAGAAACAGAAGAGTCTATAGAAATCTCTAACTAAAGCAAACTTCTCGAACTCTAAAAATCCTACCAAAATAGTAAGTCCTGGACAATTTGTTTATTGAACTGCAGCAAAAATAATCAACGCAAAAGCATGTTCCTGTGATTTGACAAAATTATATTCGTGCGTGCAAAGTTTCTGTTTTTCAGCAGAATCAAATCAACTATCATCGTAGGTTATCCTATAGGTTCTTCTTGGCACAAACACTAATTAAAAGATAAAAACACATCTAAACAGAAGGTAGATGCAATATTTATTACTAAACAGGAGCAAAAACATAAAGAAAATTGGGTTGCCTCCCAACTAGCGCTATCGTTTAACGCCCCTAGCTAGGCATAAAAAGCAAAGATAGATCTAACGAGTGCCCTATTTGGCACTAAATTCATAAGTAGCACGCATGATAGATTCATAAGGTAATTTGAATTTCTTTCTTGGAAAGTGCACCATGCCTTTCTTTAATGGAAATTGGAATCTAATATTCCCTTCCTTCATATCAATAATCGCATCAATCGTTCTAAGGAAAGGTCTACCAAGAATAATAGGGCAAGAAAGATTGCAATCTATATCAAGAACGATAAAATCTACGGGCACCAAATTTCTATTTGCAATGATAAAAACATCATTGATCCTTCCCATAGGCTTTTTAATGGTAGAATCCGCAGGGTGCAAATTTAAAGAGCAATCATCGAGATCATGGAAATCTAGAATATCACATAAAGTTTTCGGAATCGTGGAAACACTAGCACCCAAATCACACAAAGCAAAACACTCATAATCTTTAATTCTAATCTTTATAGTAGGTTCCCACTCATCATTAAGTTTTCTAGGTATAGAAACTTCGAAATTAAGTTTTTCATCATAAGATTGCATCAAGGCATCAACAATATGTTTGGTAAAAGCTTTATTTTGACTATAAGCATGAGGAGAATTAACAACGGATTGCAACAAGGAAACACAACCTTTTAAAGAACAATTATCATAATCAAATTCCTTGAAATCCGAGATAGTAAGTTCAACATTATTAGAAGTTGAGGATTCTCCAGCCTCACTTTTACCAATTTTAGCATCAAGATCTAAAGACTCCGAATTTTTGGGACGCCTTCTAGGCAAAGTTGATTCATCATCACTCCCATAATCATCAAAATTCATATTGCAAAACATAGATCTAATCGGAGACGCATCAATAACTTTAAGATCCTCATCATTATTTTCATGAAGAGTAGAAGAACACGCTTTTATAAAGCTTTCTTTTTTAGCATGCAATCTAGCGGTTCTTTCCTTGCACTCGTCAATGGAAATTCTCATTACTTTGAGAGACTCATTGATATCATGCTTAGGAGAAGAAGATCCAAGTTTAAGAGAATTAACATCAAGCAAAAGCCTATCAACGTTCCTAGCCAAATCATCAACTTTGAGCAATTTTTCTTCAAGCAAAGCATTAAAATTCTTTTGAGAAATCATAAATTCTTTCACACTATTCTCAAAATCAGAGGGCATCTTATTAAAATTACGATAAAAATTATTGTAGGAATTTCCATAATTATTAGAGGGATTACCAGGGAACGGTTTAGCATTAAAATTTCCTCTATAAGCGTTGTTTCCAAAGCTATTCCTACCAACAAAATTCACATCCATAGATTCATTATTGTTCTCAATCAAGGAAGACAAAGGCATATCATTGGGATCAAGAGGAGTATTTTTAGTAGCAAACATCTTCATAAGTTCATCCATCTTTCCATTCAAAACATTAATTTCTTCTATAGCATGCACTTTTTTACTAGAAGATCTTTCGGTGTGCCATTGAGAATAATTAGCCATAATATTATCAAGAAATTTTGTAGCATCTCCTAACGTGCTTTCCATAAAGGTGCCTCTCGTGGCCGAATCTAAGAGATTTCTAGAAGCAAAGTTCAAACCGGCATAAAAAAATTGTATGATCATCCATAAATTCAAACCATGAGTAGGGCAATTGCGAAGCATCAATTTCATTCTTTCCCAAGATTGGGCAACATGCTCATGATCAAGTTGTTTAAAATTCATAATATCGTTCCTAAGAGTGATGATCTTAGCGGGAGGAAAATACTTAGAGATAAAAGCATCTTTGCACTTGTTCCAAGAATCAATACTATTTTTAGGCAAAGACGAAAACCAAACTTTAGCACGATCTCTAAGTGAAAATGGAAATAACTTCAATTTGACAATATTGTTATCCGTATCTTTCTTATTTTGCATATCACACAAATCAACAAAATTGTTTAGATGAGTAGCGGCATCTTCACTAGGAAGGCCGGCAAATTGATCTTTCATAACAAGATTCAGCAAAGCGGTATTGATTTCACAAGAATCAACATCATTAAGAGGAGCAATCAGAGTACTAAGGAAATCATTATTATTGGTATTCGAGAAGTCACACAACTTGGTATTATCTTGTGCCATGGCAACAAGTAATCCAACACACAAGCAAACAGAAAAATGGCAAGCGAAAAGAGAGGAGGAGATTGGGAAAGAGAGGGCGAATAAAACGGCAAGGGTGAAGTGGGGGAGAGGAAAACGAGAGGCAAATGGCAAATAATGTAAATGCGAGGGAGATGGGTTTGTGATGGGTGCTTGGTATGTCTTGACTTGAGCGAAGACCTCCCCGGCAACGGCACTAGAAATCCTTCTTGCTACGTCTCGAGCTTCCGTTGGTTTTCCTCGAAGAGGAGAGGGTGATGCAGCAAAGTGTAGCGTAAGTATTTCCCTCAGTTTTGAGAACCAAGGTATCAATCCAGTAGGAGGCTCCTCAAAAGTCCCACGCACCTACACAAACAAACTGAGAACTCACAACCAACGCAATAAAGGGGTTGTCAATCACTTCACGGCCACTTGCGAAAGAGAGATCTAATAAAGATAGTATGATAAGATAAATATATTTTTGGTATTTTGTAATATAGAAGCAAAAAGTAAAGATGCAAATAAAGTAGATTGAAAGCAAATATGATAAGAGATAGACCCGGGGGCCATAGGTTTCACTAGAGGCTTCTCTCAAGATATCATAAGTATTACGGTGGGTGAACAAATTACTGTTGAGCAATTGATAGAAAAGCGCATAGTTATGAGATTATCTAGGCATGATCACGTATATAGGCATCACGTCCATAACAAGTAGACCGACTCCTGCCTGCATCTACTACTATTACTCCACACATCGCCTGACTCATGCCTGCATCTAGAGTATTAAGTTCATAAGAATAGAGTAACGCATTAAGCAAGATGACATGTGTAGAGGGATAAACACATGCAATATGATATAAACCCCATCTTGTTATCCACGATGGCAACAATACAATACGTGCCTTGCAACCCTTTCTGTCATTGGGTAAGGACACCGCAAGATTGAACCCAAAGCTAAGCACTTCTCCCATGGCAAGAAAGACCAATCTAGTAGGCCAAACCAAACTGATAATTCGAAGAGACTTGCAAAGATAACTCAATCATACATAAAAGAATTCAGAGAAGATTCAAATATTATTCATAGATAAACTTGATCATAAACCCACAATTCATCGGATCTCGACAAACACACCGCAAAAAGAGTTTACATCGAATAGATCTCCACAAGAGAGGGGGAGAACATTGTATTGAGATCCAAAAAGAGAGAAGAAGCCATCTAGCTAATAACTATGGACCCGTAGGTCTGTGGTAAACTACTCACAACTCATCGGAGGGGCAAGGATGTTGATGTAAAGGCCCTTCGTGGTTGATTCCCCCTCCGGCAGAGTGTCGGCGAAGGCTCCAAGATGGGATCTCGCGGATACAGAAGGTTACGGAGGTGGAAATTGTGTTTCGTGGTGCTCGTGGATGTTTTCGGAGTACGTAGATAGGTATATATAGGACGAAGAAGTACCTCGGTGGCCGCCCGAGGGGCCCACGAGATAGGGGGCGCGCCCTACAGGGGGGCGCGGCCCCCTATCTTGTGGGGCCCTCGGAGGCTTCTTGACTTGCACTCCAAGCTCTTCGTATCACATTCGTTCCAAAAATCACGCTCCCGAAGGTTTCATTCCGTTTGGACTCCGTTTGATATTCCTTTTCTTCGAAATACTGAAATAGGCAAAAAACAGCAATATGGGCTGGGCCTCCGGTTAGTAGGTTAGTCCCAAAAATGATATAAATGTGTAAAATAAAGCCCATAAACATCCAAAGAGGGTAATATAATAGCATGGAACAATCAAAAATTATAGATACGTTGGAGACGTATCATATCCTATCTCGGATTGCATGGCTTCAAGCCATTTGTTGGAATCTGGGCCTGTCACCACTTCTTCATAGTTCGAAGGTTCACCGTTGTCTATCAGCATGATTTCCAGGACAGGGTTGCCATACCATTTTGGTGTGGAACGTGTCCTCGTGGACCTACGAAGTTCAGTAGCAACTTGATCTGAAGTATCTTGATCATCATCATTAACTTCCTCTCTAGTCAGTGCAGGCACCACAGAAACATATTCCTGAGCTGCGCTACTTTCCGTTTCAAGAGGCAGTACTTCATCAATTTCTACTTTCCTCCCACTTACTTCTTTCGAGAGAAACTCTTTATCCAGAAAGGACCCGTTCTTAGCAACAAAGATCTTGCCTTCGGATCTGAGGTAGAAGGTATACCCAATGGTTTCCTTAGGGTATCCTATGAAGACGCATTTTTCTGACTTGGGTTCGAGCTTTTCAAGTTGAAGTTTCTTGACATAAGCATCGCATCCCCAAACTTTTAGAAACGACGGCTTAGGTTTCTTCCCAAACCATAATTCATATGGTGTCATCTCAACGGATTTCTACGGATCCCTATTTAAAGTGAATGCGGCAGTCTCTAAAGCATAACCCCAAAAGGATAGCGGTAGATCGGTAAGAGACATCATAGATCACACCATGTCCAATAGAGTGCGATTACGACGTTCGGACACACCATTACGCTGAGGTGTTCTAGGCGGCGTGAGTTGTGAAAAGATTCCACATTTCCTTAAGTGTGTGCAAAATTCATGACTCAAATATTACCCTCCACGATCTGATCGTAAGAACTTTATTTTCCTGTCACGTTGATTTTCAACCTCACTCTAAAATTCCTTGAACTTTTCAAAGGTCTCAGACTTGTGTTTCATTAAGTAGACATACCCATATCTACTTAAGTCATCAGTGAGGGTGAGAACATAATGATAGCCACTGCGAGCCTCAACGCTCATTGGACCGCACACATCAGTATGTATGATTTCCAATAAGTTGGTTGCTCACTCCATTGTTCCGAAGAATGGAGTCTTGGTCATTTTGCCCATGAGGCATGGTTTGCACCTGTCAAATGATTCATAATCAAGAGACTCCAAAAGTCCATCTGCGTGGAGCTTATTCATGCGTTTGACACCAATGTGACCAAGGCGGCAGTGCCACAAGTATGTGGGGCTATCATTATCAACCTTACATCTTTTGGTATTCACAATATGAATATGTGTAACAGCACGTTCGAGATTCATTAAGAATAAACCATTGACCAGCGGGGCATGACCATAAAACATATCTCTCATATAAATAGAACAACCATTATTCTCGGATTTAAATGAGTAGCCATTTCGTATTATACGAGATCCAGATACAATGTTCATGCTCAAAGCTGGCACTAAATAACAATTATTGAGGTTTAAAACTAATCCTATAGGTAAATGTAGAGGTAGCGTGCCGACGGTGATCACATCGACCTTGGAACCATTCCCGACGCCCATCGTCACCTCGTCCTTCGCCAGTCTCCGCTTATTCCGCAGCTCCTGCTTTGAGTTACAAATATAAGCAACCGCACCGGTATCAAATACCCAGGAGCTACTACGAGTACTGGTAAGGTACACATCAATAACTTGTATATCACATATACCTTTGGTGTTGCAGGCCTTCTTGTCCGCTAAGTACTTGGGGCAGTTCCGCTTCCAGTGACCATTTCCCTTGCAATAAAAACACTCAGTCTCAGGCTTGGGTCCATTCTTTGGCTTCTTCCCGGCAGCTTGCTTACCGGGCGCGGCAACTCCCTTGCCGTCTTTCTTGAAGCTCTTTTTACCCTTGCCTTTCTTGAACTTAGTGGTCTTATTCACCATCAACACTTGATGTTCCTTTTTGATTTCCACCTCCACTGATTTCAGCATCGAATATACCTCAGGAATGGTTTTCTCCATCCCCTGCATATTGAAGTTCATCACAAAGCTCTTGTAGATAGGTGGAAGCGACTGAAGGATTCTGTCAATGACCGCGTCATCCGGGAGATTAACTCCCAGCTGAAACAAGCGGTTGTGCAACCCAGACATTTTGAGTATGTGTTCGCTGACGGAACTATTCTCCTCCATCTTACAACTGTAGAACTTGTCGGAGACTTCATATCTCTCGACCGGGGCATGAGGTTGGAAAACCATTTTCAGCTCTTGGAACATCTCATATACTCTGTGCTGCTCGAAACGCTTTTGGAGCCCCGGTTCTAAGCTGTAAAGCATGCCGCACTGAACCAGGGAGTAATCATCAACACGCGACTGCCAGGCGTTCATAACGTCTTGGTTTGCTGGGACAGGTGCTTCACCTAGTGGTGCTTCAAGGACATATGCTTTCTTGGCAGCTATGAGGATGATCCTCAAGTTCCAAACCCAGTCCGTATAGTTGCTACCATCGTCTTTCAGCTTGGATTTCTCTAGGAACGCGTTGAAGTTGAGGGCAACATTAGCGTGGGCCATTTGATCTACAAGACATATTGTAAATATTTTTAGACTAAGTTCATGATAATTAAGTTCATCTAATCAAATTATTTAATGAACTCCCACTCACATAGACATCCCTCTAGTCATCTAAGTGATACATGATCTGAGTCAACTAGGCCGTGTCTGATCATCACGTGAGACGGACTAGTCATCATCGGTGAACATCTTCATGTTGATCATATCTTCTATACGACTCATGTTCGATGTTTCGGTGTCTTGTATTCCGAGGCCATGTTTGTACATGCTAGGCTCGTCAAGTCAACCTAAGTGTTTTGCTTGTGTAAATCTGGCTTACACCTTGTCGGTATTCTGGGAATGGGGGTCCCCAGACTTGCCTGCCTACGGCCTGCGACGTGGCTCAAGTGGGGGCCCAGCGCAGCCCAGCTTCATAACCTCGAGCTCAAGACCCTCGCGAGTGGCCAAGCCTCATGGGGCAGACGACAGGAAGCTTCCTCAGAAGCATCCTCCTCAGGCAGGCTCGCGAGGAGGCGGAGAGATCAAGGTAGGGTACCTCCCGAGGGGCCCGTGACGCAAGCCATGACGATTGAAGACCAGGCGGGCGCCGGCCTGCGCAGTGTCCTTGTTTCCCTTTCGGTGCAAAGGGGGCAAGGACAAGCCAAGGCATCAGGCAAAGGTTACCGTTTCGGTGCAAGACCAAGACCATCAGAACGACAGGATGGAGGTCATCGTGGATTCCAGGACGGCGTCATCGTCAGAGCCTTTGGCAACCGAAGACCAACTTTAGTCACGATAAGTGTACTAGATGTTCCCCTTCAAAATGGCAAATTGTTGGCGCCCTTCCCACTCATTATTTGGGAAGAGGCCCAGGGCCTCCATCTATAAATAGGACTATCCACCCACAGGGTAGAGACATCTGGAGATCGACCAGAGAGAGAGAGAGAGAAGCGACTGAACTCACCCTTGCAGTTCATCGCACCAGCTCAAGAACAGCCCCTCGCGAGGCTGTTCCCCCTTTGTACTGTTCATAATCAGCCCCTGAGGCAATCCACCACACCACACACTGGAGTAGGGTATTACACCACAATGGTGGCCTGAACCAGTATAAATCTCGTGTCCTTTGTGTGTTCTTCTTTCTAGCTTAGATCCTTGTGAGACTTTGACGCGTGAGCTGGTAGGGGAAAGATATTCGTGTGCACCTAGTGTTCGAACCTCAAGGGTCTACCGAACCCAAAATCCGACATTTGGCGCGCCAGGTAGGGGTGCGCCGGAATCTTTCTTCTGCTAGTCGCGTGTGATCTTCCGCCGTGTCCATGGCTGACGCTCGTCGAGCTCGCGCCGAGCGTTGGGCTGCTCTCGCCACTCGCGTCGCCCAGACGGCGCCCATCGGTGGTCACCCTTGTCGTTCCCCGTCGCCTTCCACCACCGGCCCGGGGGGAACGAGCAGTAGGCCTCGTCCCTGCATCCTTCGGTGCGGCGCGATGGCCGCACCGCCACCCCGTTGCTGACTCCAGCCGTTTCATCATCCCACGCCTGTCGAGGCCCCACGGACGCGCACGCTGTGCTGCTCCTGGCACGTGAGCTCCTACACTACCGTCCCGTCGACGACCTCTACGAGGACTGGCTCGCCCGCATCACCGAGCTCGTCAGCGCCGCAGGGGGCTCTCCCATGCTGTCCCTCTCGCTGCCTCGCCCTCCATCCGGCGCAGGAGGCAAGGAACAGGAGGTGCCTCCACCACCTCCTCCCCAAGAAGGCGCCCTGGCTCCAAGGCGCGCGGCCCTAGGACGAGACCCTCCATGTCCGGCGCCTGCGTGACAAGAAAGGAGCTGCCAAGAGATCCCTCGTCCCCAAGAAGGTGCTCGCATGCTCCCAGCACCAGAACACCGTGACCTCATCCCTGCACCGCCACGTCAAGACCCTGCGCTGCTCCAGGCAGCGGAGCGTGGGAATCCCTAGGAGCAAGCCCCGCATCAGCAGAGAGCTCTGGTGGCCACCGCAGGCTGCCGCGCCTTCACCTCCGAGCTGCGTAGTGTCGCATGGCCCGGCAAGTTCAAGCCGGACCTGCCTCCTCGCTATGACGGCACTGCTGACCCCGTGGAGTTCCTCCAGCTCTATGAGCTGGGCATCAAAGCCGCCAATGGGGACAAAAAGGTCATGGCGAATTGGTTTCCCATGGCGCTCAAGGATGGTGCCCGCACCTGGCTACTGAACCTGGCTCCTGGCACGATCTCCTCCTGGGAAGAGATGCGCACCCGCTTCATCGCCAACTTCCAAGGTACTCACGACCGGCCCCCAGCCATGAGTGACCTGCGCCGCATCAAGCAACAGCCAGGAGAGACCCTGTAGAAGTACATCCATCACTTCAACAACGCCTGCCTCAACATCCCCAGGGTGACTGAGGAGGCTATCATCTCAGCCTTCTCCGACGGCGTGTGTGACGTCAAGATGAAAGAGGAGCTAGCAATCCATGAAGACCTATGCACATCGCTGGAGCTGTTGAACTTGGCAACCAAGTGCGCCAGGGCCGAGGAAGGGCGCCTCTCCCTCCTCAAGCTTCCGGCTGCCGACCCAGAAGAGAAGAAGCCCAAGGTCAAGGACGTAAAGCGCAAGGGGGCTGATGTGCTCGCAGCAGAGCCAGACACCAAGCAAGGCAGGGATCAGCCTGATTCATCCAAGGGCAGCCGGTACTGCGTGTACCATGACCTCCACACCCACAACACCAACGAATGTCAAGAGATCAGGGCCGTGCGAGATGGGCGTATCGGCCGACGTCCCGACTGCAACGACCGGGGCTATGGCCCAGGAGGAGGAAGAGGTGGACGATGGGAAGACTGTTGCCCTCGCCAAGGGTGGCGTGATCGACCTCGCGAGGACCGCTGGCAGGACCAGCCTCGTGAGGGAGGTTGGAGGGATCAGCCTCGTGAGGACCGCCCTCAAGGCAACGCAGGCCTCCCTCCTCTGCCACCACCGCCAAGGAGGAATGAAGACCATCACCAAGACGAGGGGGCTGGGGGCTTCCAGGAGCCGCGTGTAATCGCTTGCATCCTGGGCGGCGCTCAAGCCCCAGCCTCTCAGCACATCTTCAAGCAGTTTGCTAGCGAGGTGAATGCAGTCCTCCCCAAGCTTGAGGCCACGCGCCCTCTCAGGTGGTCAGCATGCGCTATCACGTTCAGCTCAGCAGATCAGCTCAAGTGTGCAGCAACAGCCAAACTCCTCCCGATGCTTTGTTCCCCAGTCATCAGCAATGTGCAAGTCACCAGGACCCTCATCGACGGCGGAGCTGGACTCAACGTCCTGTCTGTCGAGACGTTCGACAATCTCCAAGTGCCATACGATCAGCTTCAGCCAACCAAGCCTTTCTCAGGAGTCACTGATGGTTCCACTGTTCCGATAGGGCAAGTTCGCCTTCCATTCACCTTTGGGCAGCGCAACAACTACCGCACCGAGCTCATTGACTTCAACGTCGCTCACATTCGCCTGCCATACAATGCCATCCTTGGGTACCCAGCTCTGGCCAAGTTCATGGCAGTAACTCACCATGGCTACAATGTCCTCAAGATGCCAGGAAGCAGTGGAATCATCACAGTGCCTTGCGAGGAGAGGGATGCAGTGTGTTCTCCTGAGCGCGCCTTCCAGGCCGCGGCAATCGAAGACCCAGATCACAGGAGCGGGAGGCTCCCCGAGGCAGTCCCTAAGAAGAGGAAGGCTTCACCTGGCCCGAACCCTCGCAAGGCAGGCACCTCCAGAGGCGTTGCGTCAGGATTCGCGCCCGTCCAAGGGGCGCCACCCTCTGTCACATAGGAAGGCGCGCCCGGCGTCCTCCTCGGGCAGGGCTCGGGGGCTCTCTCCTGGAGGGACACCGACCTCGCCAAGGTCACGAGGGAGGCGCTCGGGCACCACTTGGAGGTGTGCTTCAAGGCATGTTTCCCTCAGGAAGGCATGAGGCAAGGAGGTCCAAACCCTCAGGAGTTCATCGCGAGGAACATTCAGGAGCAACAGGAGTCAAGAGTTATGCGCGGCAGTCGCCGCCTACCCGCCGCAGCCCCACATCCCGGCGAGGATGGTGGGCTGCGTGTCTGCATCGACGTACCAGGGCTCAACCAGGCCGTGTCTTAGGGGCGCCTCTAGCCTTCACGCATGGGGCGTTGTGAGGGTCCACCTCACAGCTATGTTCGCATGCCTTTCGGCCTGCCGAACGCAGCTGCTGCCCACTAGTGCCTGATGAGGAGCATCCTCGAGGCTTAGGTGGCCAGGCACCGCGCGTTCATGGAGGAGATGGAGATGGACCTTGAGGAGTCGCCCGGACCCCTAGAGCCTCCCGAGGCTCTGGGCTCCAAAGGCTTGTGAGGGGTGGCTTCTTCACCACGCGTCGTCAGCTACTCCAACACTTCATCCCCAACGGTATCAGGTGACATCTTTCCAAGTTCCATTTTCAGCTCGGAGGCCCGCAGGGCTGCATCATTCCCAGGTCGCGTGGGTCCGTCCCTGCAGCATGTATCCATTTTGCTTATGCTCTTTACCTACCTGGTTGGGGGCGCCCCTCGGGCTGCATTATCCCCAAGCTGCTCGGGCCTGACCCAGTGGCGTTTGCCTTTCTCCGCATCTATCTAAATGAATTCGCTCCTCCAAGCTTAACCTGGTCCTCATGATTATCATCTGCTGCTTATCGTGGACCTCTCCGCTCGCATGCAAAGCGCTTGCACGTTAAAAGGGGGGGCACCTGAGCATCACGACTCATGGGCTCTTACTGGCTCTCCAACCCTCACCCCCTGGCCTTGACCCACGGCATCGCGACCTTTCATACCAACGGCGGCTGAGCTCGCTCGAGGGCCGGGACCTGAGGACGTAGAGCATTTACATTCTAACCACCCTGCAGGAACACACCATTGATGAAGGCCCAGATCCAGGCGCAACCCGCCACAAGGTAGGGCCTCGTGAGTCCCGCGCTGGCTCATGGGTGCCCAGATACACCTCTCCTAGCCCTACCATGCCGGCCACGTGTCAGGGCGGGGCTGTACACGCCCCGGGGGCTCCTCCCGGAGGGGAGCCCCCTCCCACGTACCAGTGGAAGCACCATGCTCCGCGCTGGCTGACGACACTGCCGAGGAGCGGCTATGCCCGTACACATACGGAAGCGCTATACTCCGCGCTGGTGATAAACAACTGAGGGCGGCCCACAGCCGTATCAACCTCAGGGAGCCCAGAGCTCAGTGTCTGGCATCATTGCAACGCCTCCCCTCAGGAGTGCCGCGCGAGGGGGCTGGACACGGGGGCTGCGCCCGGGCTACGCCCAAACGCACGCCACCCAGCCAGGTCCCTCGAACCTGGTCGTCACGCGCCTCTCCCCGAGCGGAGCCAAGGTACGAAGACTCGTTTGCACGTCAAGGGGGACTCCTGAGCATCACGACTCAGGAGCCTAACTGGTCACGTAGCCCCACACTCCTTAGTCCCGTCTTGGTTTCCGGTCGGGGCTAACGGCGGCTGAGTTATGCGCGGGGCCGGGCCCTGCCGACGTAGAACGACAAATCCACTCCTACGCCTCCCTTCCCTACTTGCTGTTTGCGCGTCAAGCGGGACTCCTGAGCATCACGACTCAGGAGCCTAACTTGCCACGTAGCCCCTCACTCCTTAGTCCCGTCCTGGTTTCTGATCAGGGCTAACAGCGGCTGAGGTATGCGCGGGGTCGGGCCCTACCGACGTAGAACACAAGCAAGTAGGAAGGAAAGATGCAAATTCTAGGGAATTCAAAAGCAAATATTACAATCCATAGAGTGTTTCACAACACCAAACACAACTTTAAACACCTCCATGAGGCATGGTGCATATTGCAGGAATTGAAACAGGGCAGAAGCCGCAAAGGGATCACTTTCTAGTGGCGCCACCGCCCGTGGTGGAGTCACACTGGGCGGCTCCGCCTCCTAAAGCCGCGGAACTGGCGGCGTCGCGTCTAGGCAAGGTGCTGAAGGCACGAAACCTTCCCAGCAAAGCCTCGGCTCGGCCCTTCACGGCCTCAGCAGCTGCGGCGGCAAGGACGCTGCTCACGGGTTCCATCAGGCTGTCGAGGTCGACGTTGAGGTCGCGAAGGTAGACGTGGCGGAAGACGCGCGTCAGCACTGTAGACGACAGGGCACGCGCCTCGGCCTGTAGGGCCAAGGTCATCCGCGGCATCTTCAAGCACACGGACCAGGAAGGGAAGCAGCTCGGCAGGGCCGTCCTCTTCGCTGGCCAACGGCTCCTCTAAGCCGCCCTCATAGAGCATCTTCAGCGCAGCGCGAGACTTCTCCTCCAGCTTGGCGAAGGCCACTCAATCCTCAGCCAGGACCTTTGCCTTGCAGTCTAGCTCGGTCCTCTCCACCTTCAGCGCCTTCTCCAGCGTCTCCAACCGGCCATGGCGGTCGACAAGCTCGGCGTCCCGGTCCTTGACGGCAGCTTCCCGGGCCTTCATCTCCTCCTCCTTCTCCTGGCGGATGCGGACCTCCTTCGCGAGCTCGTCACGCTGGTCTTGCAGCTCGACCTCCAGCGCCTTGCAGCGGCCCTGGGCTTCCGCAGCGTCGCCCTAGGCAGCATCGCAAGCGGCCTTGGCCTGTCGGGCGGCTTGCTTCTCCTCATCGGAGGCAGACACAGCCTAGCTCAGCGTCGCTCGGACAGAGGCGGCAGAGCGGGCCCAACCAGAAGCTAGCTCCAGGCGCCCGACCACCAGGCAGGGGTCCGTGCTCTGGAGATCCTCCCGCAGCCGGCTCAGTTCGTTGGCGGCCTGGTCCAAGACGGCCGAGGAGTCAGAAGAGACGGGAGCCGGTGGAGCAGGCAGAGAGGACGGCAGTGTGATCACGGCTTGGGAGGAAGGAGCCTCCCGGGCCTTGGGCATCTCAGCGGCAACATCAAGCCCAGGCACCTCCAGGGTCAGCGGGGCCACGAGGGCTGACGCCTCGCCAGAGTACCCCTGCTGGGCTCGTGAGGACGACCGGGCAGGGGAGGCACGAGCCTTGATGCCTCCTTTCCCCACAGTCGAAGGCGCTGCCCCGGCAGACGAACTCGCCTCAAGCAGGGCCGCAGAAGCCCCTTTCAACTTCTTCGCCATAGGTGCCGGCCTGGTCAAAAGAGTGCAGACGTCAAGTCTCAGCGGCAGAAGCAAAGCAAATCGCAGATCGAGCACTTACTGGTCATCGTTCGCGGGCTCAAGCAGCCGCCGGCCAAACTTTAAGTCCGAGAGCCTGCAGCTGGGATCAACCTTGGGAGGCACGGAAGCAGAGGACGCGTCGTTAGGGCCGGAGCTGGCCTCAGACTGCCCCGGAGCCAGAGCGGATCCTTGGAGCACTAGCCCCGACCTGTCCTTCCTCAGGACCAGGGAGAATCCTCCCCTCCTCGCCTGGCGCTGGCCTCGTCGTTGTCCGGCATGGAGCAGAGGGCACGGGACCTGCGCCGGGGAAAGGACTCCTCCGACTCCCCGCCAGTCGCCTCGGAGACAGACTCTTCTTCCTCCTCCTCCTCTTCTTCCTCCTCACTCCTGCCGGAGTCGCTGGAGGACACATTCATCGTCGGCAACGCTGCCAGATCCTCGGGAGCCACTGTGGGCACCAGCCCCTCACCGTTGAAGGTGGGCATGGTGTTCACCACCTGCTCCCAATCGCCACGAAGAAACAGGGGGACGGGAGCACCATCCGGCCTTGCCACGTCTCCCCCGACCAAGGAGTGGAGGGCCGCGACCAGATCTTCGTCGGCCAGGGCTGCAGAGCTCAAGCGAAGGGCAGCATCCGCTTCCCCAAGCCTCCACAATGGGAGCAAGTGCTCCCGGAGTGGAGCCACCCGGTGCTCCGGGAACTCCCTCAGGAGCATGGCCCCGGTTAGCTTCGCCGCCCCCAGGTTGCTTGGCCTCAGGTCCGCGTCCATCCTCTTCAGCACCTCCCTCACGCGCGGGTTGATGAGCTCCGCGCGAGACCATGCATCGACGTCCTTGGGCTTCCCCGTGGTCAGCACCAGTAGGGGGTGGAGGCGCCCGACATCCACCATGACCCACTTGCTCTGAAAGCCTTCGATCCTCTTCCCGGGCTTCGAGATGGCGTTGGAGCGGGAGTATGCAACAAAACTCGCGCATGCGGAGATGGGGCCACGAGAAACCCGAAGGTAAAAGTAATGGTGCAGCAAGGCCACGGAGGGCTTAATCCTAATGTGAGCCTCACAATAGTAGGCGAAAATCGCCAGGAGAAGAACAGAGTTGGGATGGAGGTGCAGAGCTTGCAAGTTGTACAGGCGAAGAACGGCAAGGAAGAACTCGGAAAAAGGGGGCACCAGACCGGCGACGATGGCGCTCACAAAGAGAGGGTAAAAGGTGCTCCCCTTGCCTTGAACACGATCGCTGCCGCGTTGCCCTACGCCACCGTCCTCAGGCGCATGAGGGTGAGATTCTTCTCCGACACAGTCAGGGGATCCAGAGCCGGTGAGTACCAGGCCTCGGTCGGGGTCTTGCGAGGCGCCATGGCTTGCAGGATGGGAAGGATTGAGGCAAATTTGGAGGATTTCGGAAGCAAGAAGGAGAAGAGAGAGAAAGGGGATCTGGAGCAAGGCAAGCGAGAACAAAGCAGGTAAGTCTGGCCCGGGCACCTCTTTTTGTCAGGAGGGCGGTTGCCGAGGCGTCGTGGGGAAGCGAAGACGCCCACGTCAAATCAATCGCCACGCGGCACCCAAGGCCGCAGACTATTGGGGGCCCGCGGCGCTTCGCACTTGCCCCTTCGCTTCTCTGCTAAGCCAAGTCCGGACGCGCCTTGGGCCCGGGGGCTACTGTCGATGTTCTGGGAACGGGGGTCCCCAGACTTGCCTGCTTGTAGCCTGCGGCGTGGCTCAAGTGAGGGCCCAGCGCAGCCCAGCTTCATCAGCTCGAGCTCAAGACCCTCGCGAGGGGCCAAGCTTCCTCAGGAGCAGCCTCCTCAGGCAGGCTCGCGAGGAGGCGGAGAGATCAAGGCAGGGTACCTCCCGAGGGGCCCGTGATGCAAGCCATGACGATTGAAGACCAGGCGGGCGCCAGGCGGGCGCCGGCCTGCAGTGTCCTTGTTTCCCTTTCGGTGAAAAGGGGGCAAGCACAGGCCAAGGCATCAGGCAAAGGTTACCATTTTGGTCAACAAGACCAAGACCAGCAGAACGGCAGGATGGAGGTCATTGTGGAGCCCAGGACGGCATCATCGTCAGAGCCTTTGGCAGCCGAAGACCAACTTTAGTCAGGATAAGTGTATTATATGTTCCCCTTCAAAATGGCCAATTGTTGGCGCCCTTCCCGCTCCTTATTTGCGAAGAGGCCCAGGGCCTCCATCTATAAATAGGACTAGCCACCCACAGGGTAGAGACATCTGGAGATCGACCAGAGAGAGAGAAGCGACTGAACTCACCCTAGCAGTTCATCGCACCAGCTCAAGAACAGCCCCTCGCGAGGCTGTTCCCCATTTGTACTGTTCATAATCAGCCCCTGAGGCAATCCACCACACCACACACTGGAGTAGGGTATTACACCACAATGGTGGCCTGAACCAGTATAAATCTCGTGTCCTTTGTGTGTTCTTCTTTCTAGCTTAGATCCTTGTGAGACTTTGACGCGTGAGCTGGTAGGGGAAAGATCTTCGTGCACACCCCAGTGTTCGAACCTCAAGGGTCTGCCGGAACCCGAAATCCGACACACCCGTTGTATTTGAACGTTAGAATCTATCACATCCGATCATCACGTGGTGCTTCGAAACAACAAACCTTCGCAACGGTGCACAGTTAGGGGGGACACTTTCTTGAAATTTTATGAGGGATCATCTTATTTATGCTACTGTCGTTCTAAGCAAATAAGATGTAAAACATGATAAAATCACATGCAATCAAATAGTGACATGATATGGCCAATATCATTTTGCTCCTTTTGATCTCCATCTTCGGGGCGCCATGATCATCATCTTCACTGGCATGACACCATGATCTCCATCATCATGATCTCCATCATCGTGTCTTAATGAAGTTGTCTCGCCAACTATTACTTCTACTGCTATGGCTAATGGTTTAGCAATAAAGTAAAGTAATTACATGGCGTTATTCAATGACACGCAGGTCATACAATAAATTAAGACAACTCCTATGCCTCCTGCCGGTTGTCATACTCATCAACATGCAAGTCTTGATTCCTATTACAAGAACATGATCAATCTCATACATCACATATATATCATTCATCACATCTGAGGGAGTCCTGGATTAGGGGGTGTCCGGATAGCCGAACTATCACCTTTGGCCGGACTCTTGGACTATGAAGATACAAGATTGAAGACTTCGTCCCGTGTCCGGATGGGACTTTCCTTGGCGTGGAAGGCAAGTTTGGCGATACGGATATGTAGATCTCCTACCATTGTAACCGACTCTATGTAACCCTAACCCTATTCGATGCCTATATAAACCGGAGGGTTTTAGTCCGTAGGACGAACAACAATCATACCATAGGCTAGCTTCTAGGGTTTAGCCTCTCTGATCTCGTGGTAGATCTACTCTTGTACTACCCATATCATCAATATTAATCAAGCAGGAGTAGGGTTTTACCTCCATCGAGAGGGCCCGAACCTGGGTAAAAACAGCGTGCCCTTGTCTCCTGTTACCGTCCGCCTAGACGCACAGTTCGGGACCCCCTACCCGACATCCGCCGGTTTTGACACCGACATTGGTGATTTCATTGAGAGTTCCTCTATGTCGTCATATTTAGGCCAGATGGCTCCTCCGATCATCAACAACGATGCGGTCCAGGGTGAGACTTTTCTCCCCGGACAGATCTTCTTATTCGGCGGCTTTGCACTGTGGGCCAATTCGCTTGGCCATCTAGAGCAGATCGAAAGCTACGCCCCTGGCCATCAAGTCAGATTTGGAAGTTTAAACTATATGGCTGACGTCCGCCGAGACTTGATCTTCGACGGGTTCGAGCCACAGCCAAGCGCGTCGCACTGTCACGATGGGCATGATCTAGCTCTGCCGCCGGACAGTGCCCTGGAGGCCGCACCAGTGTCCGCTCCGACATTTAGCTCGGAGCCGACTGCGCCGATCGAGGACGGGTGGCTGGACACTGCCTCGGGGGCTGCTATCTCTACGGTGATCGAGCCAAACACCAACCCTGTCCTTTGCGAAGCTCATGACTCCAAGGTGCCGGACTCCTCTCCAGACTCCGAACCTTCCGTGCCCCTGCCAATCGAATCCGATTGGGCGCCGATCATGGAGTTCACTGCCATGGACATCTTTCAGCACTCGCCCTTTGGTGACATCCTGAATTCGCTAAAGTCTCTCTCTTTATCAGGAGAGCCCTGGCCTGTTTATGGTCAGGAAGGTTGGGATGCGGACGACGAAGAAATTCAAAGCCCACCCAACACCCACTTCGTAGCCACTGTCGATGATTTAACCGACATGCTCGACTTCGACTCCGAAGACATCGACGGTATGAACGACGATGCAGGAGACGACCAAGAACCAGCGCCTACAGGGCACTGGAAGGCCACCACACCATACGACATATACATGGTGGACATCCCAAAAGATGGGAATGGTGATGGAACAACGGAGGATGACCCCTCCAAGAAACAGCCTAAGCGTCGGCGTCAGCGGCGCCGCTCTAAACCCCGCCACAGCAAAAACGGTGATTCCGGCATGGGAGACAATAACACCCCGGAAAGTGCCGAAGACAACCCCCTCCAGCAGGATTCAGCGCAGGAGGATGGAGAAGCCAGCCCTCATGAGAGAGGGGCAGACGGAGAGGTAGAGGACGATAATTACATGCCTCCCTCTGAAGACGAGGCAAGCCTCGACGACGACGAATTTGTCGTGCCTGAGGATCCCATCGAACAGGAGCGTTTCAAATGCAGGCTTATGGCCACGGCAAGCAGCCTCAAGAAAAAGCAGCAACAGCTTAGAGCTGACCAAGACTTGCTAGCTGACAGATGGACTGAAGTCCTTGCGGCCGAAGAGTATGAACTCGAACGCCCCTCCAAGAGCTACCCAAAACGCAGGCTGCTACCCCGATTAGAGGAGGAAGCACCCAAACCTACATCACCAGCGCATGATGCGGCCGACCGGCCACCTCGTGGCCGCGACAGAGAGGCCTCTCGGCCGTCCACTCAAGCCGCACCCCGGCGTCGCTCAAAAAGTACCAAAGCATGGGGAAATGCGACAGGCCTGCGGGATATATTGGAGGACAAGGCAAGGCAAACAAGATCGATCTACGGATCGCGTGGGTGCCCCACTACACGTGACGATAACCGTCATGCCGGATACAGCAAATCCGGCCGAGCCAAACACAGCAGAGAAAGCTCATTTGAGCTACGTCGTGATATAGCCCAGTACAGGGGCACCGCACACCCACTATGCTTCACAGATGAAGTAATGGATCATCAAAACCCCGAGGGTTTCAAACCCGTAAACATCGAATCATACGATGGCACGACAGATCCTGCGGTATGGATCGAGGACTACCTCCTTCATATCCACATGGCCCGCGGTGATGATCTACACGCCATCAAATACCTCCCACTCAAGCTTAAAGGACCAGCTCGGCATTGGCTTAACAGCTTGCCAGCGGAGTCAGTTGGTTGTTGGGAAGACCTGGAAGCCGCATTCCTCGACAACTTCCAGAGCACCTATGTGCGACCACCAGACGCCAATGACCTAAGCCACATAATTCAGCAGCCAGAGGAATCGGCCAGACAATTCTGGACACGGTTCCTAACCAAGAAAAATCAAATCGTCGACTGTCCGGATGTAGAGGCCCTTGCAGCCTTCAAACATAACATCCGCGACGAGTGGCTTGCCTGGCACCTAGGACAGGAAAAGCCGAAATCCATGGCAGCCCTCACAACACTCATGACCCACTTTTGCGCGGGAGAGGACAGCTCGCTAGCTCGTAGTAACAACATGACCAAGAGCCCTGGTAATTCAGATACCAAGGACAGCAACGGCAGGTCGCGTCGCAACAAGCACAAGCGCCGCATTAACGGTGATAATGCTGAGGATACGGCAGTCAATGCCGGATTCGGAGGCTCTAAACCCGGTCAGCGGAAAAAGCCATTCAAAAGAAATACTCTGGGCCCGTCCAATTTGGACCGAATACTCGATTGCTCGTGCCAGATACACGGCACCCCCGAAAAACCAGCCAACCACACCAACAGGGATTGTTGGGTGTTCAAGCAGGCAGGCAAGTTAAATGCCGAAAACAATGACAAGGGGCTGCATAGCGACAACGAGGAGGAGCCCCGGCCGCTGAACAATAGAGGATAGAAGGGCTTCCCCCTACAAGTGCGGACGGTGAACATGATACACGCAACCCACATACCCAAAAGGGAGTGGAAGCATGCACTAAGGGAGGTATATGCGATGGAGCCAGTCGCCCCAAAGTTCAATCCGTGGTCCTCCTGCCCGATCACTTTTGATCGAAGGGACCACCCCACTAGCATCCGCCATGGCGGATTCGCCGCATTGGTTCTAGACCCAATCATTGACGGATTTCACCTCACTAGAGTCCTGATGGACGGCGGCGGCAGCCTGAACCTGCTTTATCAGGATACAGTGCACAAAATGGGCATAGACCCCTCAAGGATTAAACCCACAAAGACGACCTTTAAAGGTGTCATACCAGGTGTAGAGGTCAACTGTACACGCTCAGTTACACTTGAAGTGGTCTTCGGATCCCCGGATAACTTCCGAAGCGAGGAGTTAATCTTCGACATAGTCCCGTTCCGCATCGGCTATCACGCACTGCTCGGACGAACCTCATTTTCAAAGTTCAATGCGGTGTCGTACTACGCATACCTCAAGCTCAAGATGCCAGGCCCTCGAGGAGTCATCACGGTCAACGGAAACACCGAACACTCTCTCCGAACGGAGGAGCATACGGCGGCCCTCGCGGTGGAACTAAAGCAGCCTTTCAAGGCAATCCTCGAGTCCAGCTATTAAACGTCCGGACACCGTCAAGCGCGCCCGGAGTAACCTACAACAAGACTGCCTAGCACGTCCCGAGAACGCGTAGCAATGCGGCCCCAACCCCAGCCCTCGCGAAATTGCGAAACTAGTACTACGCGTACACAATTACGCTCTGGAAATACCATGGGCATAGGGGGAGGGGCACGACCACGGCAGGCCCAGAATGCGGCTCAACCGCACCAGGGGTTGCCGATTGTGTCATTCCTTTTTCTCTTACTTTCAGGACTCCTTTCTCAAGAAGCCCTGTCCGGCAGTATAATCACCGAACACACGATGCAACAGCCAGGGAAGCAGAAAGCTACGTCGAGTGTCCAGGTGGTCTCTATAACGAGCAGTATACTTGTTTCACATATCATCCCGCAGCTCGCCCCTGGAGGGGGACATGTCAAATAGTCCCGTCCATTGCTTATCGCACTATTTGTATCGTTCTGCTTTTACCGCAGCCTTTTTAAATAAACAATACATAGCTTCTGCCTATTATTGCATTCCTTTTTTATCTATATATGTTCACTTATGACATGTTGCACCCGTACACTTTGGTATGGCCAAATACACCAGGGGCTTAAGTACCCCAAAATATGGTGTGATAAGTCCGAACACTTTCACAAGTTCGGCACCCCGAACTTATAGCATTACATGCATCGGCTCCGAATCATGTCTTGGGTCAATAGTTGGGTTTGCCCAGCTCCCATGTTTTGGTACCTTACGTTCCGTTATATCGGCTAAGGTAGCGCTGGGAGAACCACTGCGATTGTGCCCCGGTTGAGCTGGGTTAAGCACCTCAGTGGAGAAAGCTAAAACTGACCGTCATGATAGGGCGAGAGTCGGTCGCTGTTCGAGAGGTTTTCGAGTCCCTAAAGACTTATGCCGCTTAGAGCGAGGAGTTAGCTTTGTCCGGCCTAGGCGTGGATAGCTCCCCGAACTCGGTCTTCCGAATACCAGGGGCTTCGCCGAAATTTAAAATTATAGAATGATATGGCTAAGTGAGAGTGTTCAAGCATTATAGTCTGGTTGCCTCGTTCGTTGCGTTAAGCGCCTCCCTCGAAGGACCCAAGAATGGGAAAAAGAGCGCTCAAGTTTATCCCGAACACCCCAGCACTCGTGGCATGGGGGTATAAGCCGACGACTCGCCATCTCTCAAATTTAATAAACGCCTGCACAGAAGGTAATATTTTAAATTCACAAGCGTTGCTTAGCGCATATGAACAAGTTTTCAGCGTACAGGATAACATATGTGTGTTTACTCAAAAATTACATCTTTGGAGCATTCACCCGCTATAAGGCGGGCACCCTTCAGGACGCCCTCATAATACATCTCGGGCTTGCGATACTCCTTGCCTGGCGGTGGTCTGTCTGTCACAAGCTTCTCAGCGTCCATCTTGCCCCACTGCACTTTAGCACGGGCAAGGGCCCTACGGGCACCTTCGATGCAGACGGAGCGCTTGATGACTTCAATCCATGGATAGGCATCCACCAGCCGCCTCACCAGCTGGAAGTAGCTCCCAGGCATGGCTTCCTTTTGCCACAGCCGAACTATGAGGCCCTTCATGGCCTGTTCGGCCACCTTATGGAGCTCGACCAGCTGCTTCAGCTGGTTGCTCAAGGGCACCGGGTGACCGGCCTCAGCATACTGAGACCAGAACACCTTCTCCGTCGAACTCCCCTCCTCGGCTCGGTAGAACACGGCAGCATCGGACACACTACGGGGCAGATCTGCGAATGCTCCTGGAGAGCTCCGGATTCGGGTAAGTAACAAATAATTCACTTTCACGTGATTGCTTTGCATAAAGAATGCCTTACCCGCCGCTATCTTCTTCAATGCCTCAATTTCCTGGAGGGCTTTTTGGGCTTCGGCCTTAGCGGCTTTGGCGCTCTCAAGGGCCGAGGCAAGCTCGGACTCTCGAGTCTTTGAGTCAGGCTCCAAACTCTCGTGTTTTTCCACGAGAGCCTGGAGCTCTTGCCGCACCTCCGCCACCCGCGCCTCCTGCTTCTCTCGCTCAGTGCGCTCCGTGGCCGCATTGCTTTCGGCCTTGGACACCGCTTCCTTCAGGGTCGCCACCTCGTTCGTGGCCCCTGCAATACTCACGTTATTCCTGTCATTTTTTGCAACCACATCTTTTATATACTTCCACAAGGTATTACTTACCTTCCTTGTCCTCGAGCTGCTTTTTGGCAAGGCCAAGCTCGTTCTTGGACCGCTCGAGGCTCTGATTCAATGCATGACCTCTGCATTCAGTGCGGCAGAAGTCAGCAGCACAGCCTGCATTCCCCATATTGACATACTTATGTTAGACTCCTGCGTACATCTTTTTAGATCCTCAGTTTGGCTTTTCTTTCCGAACACCAAACTGAGCATTAGGGGCTACTGTCTATGCGGTAATATTTTTACATATCTTAAATACAAACCTCAAAGCCTGTTAGAAGGCTGGCACAGGCTTCAGTCAGCCCGCTCTTGGCGGACTGAACTTTCTGGATCACCACACTCATAAAGTGCGGTGCTCCTCGTTGATGGAGGCGCCGTTAAGCGCCTCCAGCAAATTATCCGGTGCCTCCTATTGGACGAAGGTCACCCATGTCGTAGTCTCGCCCTTCTTATGAAGGGGCCGCCTGTCGGACTCCGGAACCACTAAAGGTTCCGGTGCGGAGTCCGGCCCAGGGCCGGACTTAGAGCCCTTTGGGGTTTTATACCCCTTGCACCTGGAGTCCGGGAGGTTGCCTTGCGGTGCCTCCTGGACCACCTCCTCCTGGCTGGGCCCCTTTTGGGACCCCACCTCGGTGTCATCCGCGGCGCGAGGAGAGGAGGCAGCCGGAAGTGAGGTGCTATTCACGTCCGACGAATCCAGGGAGCCGCTTGTTGAAGCGTCGAGCCCGTCCTTGGGCGGGCTGCAGGGTTATATTCGTCGTTAGGAGATTCTGTGCAACAAATGAAACGCCATGAGTTATTCTGGTATCCGGACACTTACAATTTCGCCAGGGGCTTAGCCCTCGGTGGCCACTCCTCTTCGCTATCATCGGCGTTGGTGGAGTAGTCCGGAGGAAGGGTCCTTCCCTTCTTGGACCCTCCTGCCTCCCCAGTTGGGGCGGCCTTCCTTTTCTTCTCTCCCCCCGCTGGGGGAGAGGCCTCTTTTTCCTCCTCCTCGTTTTCGCGGGAGGAGTCCGCCTTGGAGTCATCGGACGATGAGTCCAACAACACCTGGCGCCGGGAACTCCTTCGAGTTCCCGTGGCCTTCTTCTTGGCCTTCTTCTCCGGAACCACGTGAGGTGCTGGAACCAGCAGCCCCATCAATCGGGCGTCCGCTGGGCCTTCGGGCAAAGGAGCCGGACAGTCGATCTGTCCGGTCTTCTTCTGCCAGTCCTGTCAAAGGAACGGGAGCTTAGATCTCGCATAGAGTCAAACTATGAAAAACAAGTATCCCATAAATGGTAAAACAAGCTTACTACATTGGCTTGGCACTTCACGCAGAATCCGCGATCCTCGGTAATGGGAGGGGGAACCTCGGCGCCCTTGAATAGCACCTTCTAGGCATCCTCGTGCGTTGTGTCAAAGAGCCTGGTCAAAGTTTAGTGCTGGGCCGGGTCGAACTCCCACAAGTTAAAAGCCCGTCGTTGATACGGGAGGATCCGGCGGAGGAGCATGACCTGGACTACGTTGACAAGTTTAACCTTCCTGTCCACCAGGTTTTGGACGCAGGTTTGGAGTCCGGTCAGCTCTCCTGAATTACCCCATGACAGGCCCTTCTCTTTCCAGGAGGTGAGCCATGTGGGGATGCCAGATCAGAATTCGGGGGCCACTGCCCATTCAGGGTCATGCGGCTTGGTGATGTAGAACCACCCCGATTGCCACCCTTTGATGGTTTCCACGAAGGAGACCTCGAGCCATATAACGTTGGGCATCTTGCCCACCATGGCGCCTCCGCACTCCGCCTGCTGGCCGCCCACTACCTTCGGCTTGACATTGAAGGTCTTCAGCCATAAGCCGAAGTGGGGATTGATGCGGAGGAAGGCCTCGCACACAATGATAAATGCCGAGATGTTGAGGATGAAGTTCGGGGCCAGATCGTGGAAATCCAGGCCGTAGTATAACATGAGCCCCCGGAAAAATGGGTGAAGTGGGAAGCCCAGTCCGCGGAGGAAATGGGGGAGGAACACCACCCTCTCATGGGCCCTGGGGGTGGGGACGAGCTGCCCCTCGTCTGGAAGTCGGTATGCAATGTCGTTGTGCAAGTATTCGGCTTTTCTCAACTTTTTGATGTGCCCCTCCATGACGGAGGAGGCCATCCACCTGCCTCCCGCTCCGGACATGGCTGGAGAAGGTTGAGGTGGGAAGTGCAGACTTGGGCACTGGAGCTCAAGTGCGCGGAAATGGATAAGCAAAGGAGGAAGAATGCGTAGATGAAAAAGGTGGATCCTTATCCCCTTATATGGGCGAACGAAGCTATGCGTCCCCACCAGCCTGGTAAAACTCGCTTATCTCCCAAGCGCCATAATCAATGGAGCGGTTGGGTTACCCACGCCCGTATTAATGAGAATCCTGGAATAAGGGGACACGATCTCTGTTTTGACAAGACGTGCCAAGGAAACCGCCTCGCTAAACGCGCTGAGGTGGGACAGTAAAAACGATTCAAATAAAGGCTTGGCCGTGGTGTGACGCCACGCCACGGAATACGTCAGTAGATTGAATTTGTGTAGATATTATTCTCTCTACGGTGGTATGTGGAACTTTTTTTGCAGAGCCGGACACTATCCTTGTGTTCAAAATCTTCTATGAAGTATTCGGAGGAGGAACCCGCCTTGCAATGCCGAAGACAATATGCGCGCCGGACTCGTCGTCATTGAAGCCTAGTCCGGGGGCTACTGAGGGAGTCCTGGATTAGGGGGTGTACGGATAGCTGAACTATCACCTTTGGCCGGACTCCTGGACTATGAAGATACAATATTGAAGACTTCGTCCCGTGTCCGGATGGGACTTTCCTTGGCGTGGAAGGCAAGCTTGGCGATATGGATATGTAGATCTCCTACCATTGTAACCGACTCTGTGTAACCCTAACCCTCTTCGGTGCATATATAAACCGGAGGGTTTTAGTCCGTAGGACGAAGAACAATCAAACCATAGGCTAGCTTTTAGGGTTTAGCCTCTTTGATCTCGTGGTAAATCTACTCTTGTACTACCCATATCATCAATATTAATCAAGCAGGAGTAGGGTTTTACCTCCATCGAGAGGTCCCAAACCTGGGTAAAAACATCGTGTCCCTTGTCTCCTGTTACCATCCGCCTAGACGCACAGTTCGGGACCCCCTACCCGAGATCCGCCGGTTTTGACACCGACAACATCCTTTTGGCCATATCACATCACACGGCACATGCTGCAAAAACAAGTTAGACGTCCTCTAATTGTTGTTGCAAGTTTTTTTACGTGGCTGCTATAGGTTTCTAGCAAGAACATTTCTTTCCTACGCCAAAACCACACAAGATAAGACTAGTAGTGGCAAGTAAATTGACAAAATCGATGCCCACAACAAACTTGTGTTCTACTCGTGCATAGAAACTACGCATAGACCTAGCTCATGATGCCACTGTTGGGGATCGTTGCAGAAATTAAAAAATTTCTATGCATCACCAAGATCAATCCATGGAGTAACTAGCAACGAGACAGATGGGAGTGCATCTACATACCCTTGAAGATCGCGAGACGGAAGTGTTGCAAGAACGCGGTTGGAGGACTTGTACAGGTAGCAATTCAGATTGCGGCCGAATCCGATCTAAGCACTAAACAACGGTGCCTCTGCGTTCAACACACGTGCAGCCCAGTGACATCTCCCGCGCCTTGATCCAGCAAGGAGGGGGGATAGGTTGAGGAAGAAGGCTCCAACAGCAGCACGACGGCGTGGTGGTGATGGAGTGGCAGTTCTCCGGCAGGGCTTCGCCAAGCTCACGCGGAGGAGGAGAGGTGTTGGGGAGGGGAGAGACTGCGCCTTGGATGTGGTGCTGCACCCCTCCCTCCACCCCTCTATTTATAGGGAGAAGGGGGAAGGGGGCCGGCCCCTCTAGATGAGATCGAGAGGGGGGCGGCGGCTAAGGGGGAGGGGGCTTGCCCCCCAAGCAAGGGGGGCGCCCCCTTTAGGGTCCCCCCCCAACCCTAGGTGCATGGGCCCTAGGGGGGTGGCGCCCAGCCCACTAGGGGCTGGTTTCCTTCCACTTACAACCCATAAGGCCCTCCAGGGCAGGTGGACCCTCCCTGTGGACCCCCGGAACCCCTCCGGAGGTCCCGGTACAATACCGTATACCCCCGAATATTTCCGGTGACCGTATGATGACTTCGCATATATAAATCTTCACATCCGGACCATTCCGGAACTACTCGTTACGTCCGGGATCTCATCCGTGACTCCGAACAACATTCGGTAATCACATACAAATCTTCCTTATAACCCTAGCGTCATCGAACCTTAAGTGTGTAGACCCTACGGGTTCGGGAATCATGCAGACATGACCGACACAGCTCTCTAGCCAATAACCAACAGTGGGATCTGGATACCCATGTTGGCTCCCACATGTTCCACGATGATCTCATCGGATGAACCACGATGTCAAGGATTCAAGCAATCCCGTATACAATTCCCTTTGTCAATCAGTACGTTACTTGCCCGAGATTCGATCGTCGGTATCCCAATACCTCGTTCAATCTCCACTACAAAAAAATACACTTCCGTGATGATACATGTTTGTCACAGTAGGTTGCGTTTTTTGTCATGCATGTACATCCATGACGATTTATGACAGAATCAAGATAGTCATACATGTGGTGTCGTAGAAGTGTTCCATGACATTACCAAAATTATCATCACGGAAGTGTCCACTTCCATGACGATAAATCGTGCGTCACAGAAGTGCTTTCGTCAAGGGTGACCGACACATGGCATCCACCATAACGGAACGTGTTAAGCTATCGTCGGGTTTTGGATCCTATAACCCATTAACAGCCCCGACCAATGGGGATTTTCCACGTGTAAAATCATCATTGGCTGGAGAAAACACGTGTCGACTCATCGTTGGGATAGATGTCATCCATTTATTGGACAGAAGGCGCCTATGATACGTCAACATGTGGCACGGCCCAACAGCGGCCCATTCCTGTGAAAAGGCCGGCCGTTTGACTTGGTCAAAAGGTGGCGGGTCGGCCCATGGAAAGCCTATTAACGGCCTGTTCGCATATAGCCCATTTACAGCCCGCTAACCCAAGGCTCGTTATGCCCTATCCGAATTAGGCCCATTAGCATCATCTGGGCCATCCAATATGATTCCAGCCCATTTTCACTTCTGACCCATGTATGGCCCATGACGTCTTTCAACCCATATGAGGCCCTTTGTAACTCTTGGCCCATTAACAACCTGTGGTGAAACTGGCCCGTAATGAGCAGTGTATCGCTTTACACCCATTAATGGCCCATGGTGAAACTGGCCCGTAATGAGTTGTGTATCACTTTATACCCATTAATGGCCCGTTATTCTATTGGGCCGTTTCTAGCCCAAGTTATCTTTCGGCCTTCTAAGGGCCCATTTATTCTTGGGCTCATTTGCAGCATTCGGTTACTTACGACCCGTTACTGTCATTTTCTGCTTGTGGGCCAAATTCAGCCCGTCGTTATAGTCGGCCTATTTGTGGACTGTTAATCTGTTGGGCCATTTTCATAGCATCACCAAATATGGCCTATTAACGGCCCGTTATGGTCAGCGCATAAAACATACGATTTCCACTCTAGCCCGTCTACGGCCCATTAAAGGCCCGCACAAGACCCATAAATGAGTCGGCCCATACAAGGCCCATGGATCCTACGAGATGTAGAAGGCCCATGGATCCGACGGCCCACTGAAGGCCCATGGATCAGACGGCCCATTGAAGGCCCATGGATCTGATGGCCCGTACATGGCCCATGCACCGTACAGCCCGTGGACAGCCATGGTCACTACAACATTTGGGCAAGTTGGCCCCCGTTTGAACGATATAGCATATTCAAAGAATTATCCTACTCAATACTATCATCTCTAAAAAACATACACTATACAACAAAGAGACCAAGGCATAGAAACGTAGAATAATCCTACACTATACAATAAACAAATTACAGCCGATTATACCCACTGGGCATTATGGTTCGGCACAGGTGATAATAAAGCATACACAAACAGCAAATTACATACACTAGGCAAATACAGCTCATACATCATGGACACGCATCAACTTAACTCCATTTGAACTATAATCTCTTCAGAAAATAGGATTGGCCGGATTCAGATAGCACAAATTTCAGTCTGCAAAATCTCCAATTCCTTCGTGGTTACCTCAGTGTCTTGTTTCATTTTTTTGACTCCTGCATCTAATACCTGCATGTCCAGTCTCAACTTGTTGATTATACGTTGACAATCATGTACACGTTGTCTTGCCACCTCTAGTTGATGCTCGAGAACATCAGCACATTCCAATTCCAATCCATAATCATTCGGTAACGGCCATGCCGCACTGCTCGCAGATCTTTGTGTTGATGTCACTTCATCCTGAAATGTTTCTGTAAGTACACATGACTAGGGCAAAAATATAGTTACAACAGTGAAGCGAGCAAGACACTATTTTGTACTACATGGCAAAACAGGACTAACAATAATGTTACACGTCATGAAGCATAAGCAGGTGATATTTTAAAAATTATAAAAAAGATAGTCTGTGCAGCCTGCATACAGAAATCCCTCTTAGCTCACCAGAGGAGCATGATGTTGGGGCCCAATCGAAAACACAGACAAGTTACAAATTTAGACAGCACGTTGCGTATAAGTAAGCAAGCAGTTGGCCATTCTGTAGCTCAATTAAAGTCTTAGGGAGCATAATGAACAGCAGAGGGTTTCATACAAACATACTACAGCAGGCAAAACTATGCAATCATTAGCCTAGTATAAACTAGATTGTGAGCCTCATGCAATAATAGTTGGTTAATAGACTTCAAAGCTTCAGGCACACTTCGGCAGAGTAATTAAATGGTAAGGCCTTTAATTATGTCAACTAATAGTTATACAAGTACCCAACATCAGGCATGATTCTTTGGGCATCTCATTAACTGAGGACAAATAAAGCAATTGAAAAGAGCAAATTAACTATGCCTGAAACAAACAAGGAATTGAACTGTTGAGTTGCATACAGTGACTTACCTTAGCAGGTTGAAGAGGCTCAGCGCAGCTCCTACTTCTCTTGCAAGGCTCCTTCCTAACATCTTGTACTTGGAAATCCTCAATCTTATCTTCATTGCACCCCCTCTGCAAGGTGACACAAACTAGTTACTCGTCTCCTTGGAAGATAAATATGCATACTTTCCAGTCTGTGAACACAAAAGGATGAGATTATAACAAAACAACACCACATAATGAAACATGCCGCATCTCTTGCACTTGCACACAATGAAATGAGCATTTACTATGTCTGCACTATGTAAAAACTAGGCATACCTTCGAACTGGATCTCCAGGTACTCTTGGAGAGCCTACTTTAGTGTACAGCCAAACCTTTATGTCACCTATGAGTTAGACAAGGCCCCACTACAGCAGCCCTTAGTGTTTAAATCGTTGACAAGCTCTGTTAGAGTGTTAGGTCAAGAACAACAAGTAATCAAAGCAAACAGTCCTAGTATGGCTGGCTGATGCAAACAAGCAATTGAACAGATGTGTGAGCAAATCTTACATATCAAGAAAAGAAGCAAAGAAGGAGGCTTAAAGACCATCACTTGACTGACCAGATTTAAGGGGCATTTAAACATCATGTGCAACGTATGAACTAACATAAACATTGCATATTCCAGATTCTACAATGGAATGCACATGTATTAGGTTATGCCATGTATGATGATGCCTAAATGTACAGATAGCAGGCAGGAGTGATTCATCATTGCACGCACAATTGAATTGCAGGTTAAGGGCCAGTTCGATTCCGCCTTTTCAGGGCTTATTGTCAAAATAAGCCATAAAAGATGTAAAGAAGTCATTTTTGAGTTATGGGCTTGGGCTTAACTAATTTCGCTTTGGAGGGGGGTGTTTCGGGTAGAACCTCACTAAAAATTGAAGGGAAGGGGAATAGTGAAATGACTCTGTTGTCTGCCTATATTACACTCAAAATGCAACTGCTGACGCCCGTGTCACACCTGACCCTCAAGTAAAAACAAACACGCAAGCGTTCATTGCCCTGCCCGCTTGCATCTCCTCTCCCCTTTCCCTCTACCTCGATCCCCTGCCTGCAGCACTAGGGTTCCTCCAGCGAGCCGTCGCCACTGGTCCCATCTGGCCTGGTCCTCGATGATGCTATGTCCAGCTAGGCTACATGGCCGGCGGGTAGGGGCAAATCTCCCTGGCTGCTCCTCCCTCTGGCGCCGCCCCTCATTCTCATGGTCTCCAGCAGCTGCTCCACTGTGGTTCGTCCAACGCACTACTCCGGCGGGCGCTGCACAACTACGGCTGATGCCACACTGCGGCAGAAGGCACCTTATTCCCCCTCCCCTCCTCCCAGGCCATGGCCTTGAGGTGCTGTTGAAGGATGAGCTCATCCAACAAGGTGAGGATCTCTTCTGATTTTTTGCCAAATTTTCATTCTGATCTACTATACGATGAATTGCTATGAGCTGCTTCTGCTGCTGATATATGATGCATTGCTATGAGCTGCTCCTGCTGCTGCTATATGATGAATTGCTATGAGCTGCTGCTGCTATATGATGAATTTCTATGAGCTGCTGCTGCTATATGATGAATTGCTATGAGCTGCTGCTGCTGCTATATGATGAGTTGCTATAAGCTGCTCCTGCTGCTACTATATGATGAATTGCTATGAGCTGCTCCTACTGCTGCTATATGATGAATTGCTATGAGCTACTCCTGCTGCTGCTATATGATGAATTGCATGAGCTGCTCCTGCTATTGCTATAATGTGAATTGCTATGAGTTGCTGGTGGTATATGATGAATTGCAGACTGTTGCTGTTGTATGATGACTTGCTATGAGCTTGCTCTGCTATATGATGCTTTCAGGTGGTGCTGCTATATGATAATAACCAGCCACTTGGACCATCGAATTTCAATAAATAATTGTTCTTCATTTAAATGTGGGTCATGCGTTCTTCGTTTAAATTAGGCAATGGGATCTCTATGGAAAACATTGACCAAAGTAGATTGTGCCAAGTAGATGGTATCTTGTATTTGCATTTTGAGCAAATAGTGATGGTCTGTTTTCCTATCATATTAATTACTGCACTGGGTTCAATTTGTGATGTTTGCAAGTCAAATTAATTTTCATATGGGCAGCAAAATGAAAAAAATATAATGCAATCTAGACTTTCCACTGATCATACCAAAGATAAGCTGAAAACGCAATGAAAAGAACTGGTTGGCTTATTACATGGAGCTTATATTCACAGGTGCTTATTTTCTTAGGATAACTCGTAATAACTGTCCCTAAGAAACTTGGCTAATAGAACTGACATACAAATAACATGTCACGATGATTGCAATGGAGGAGTGACGTACCATAGCACACTGTATAGGCTCACCGCTGCCTCTCCTTTTTTTGCGATGTTCCATGAAATTGCCACATACATCTTGTACTTTTTCATTGTGTAACCCTATCTGCAAGTTGACACGGCTAATTTCAGACATCTCTACATGATACTACATTGCATATCCCTTGCGCATATTTAAACCACCAATTAACGATTGTGTGCGTACCATAAACTAGCCATGACTCTGTATGCTGGACTAGCAGGCACTCTAAGGGAGCCTAATGTAGTGCACTGGAATTCCTACATGCCACCTACGATTTTGTGTAATGTACTGCCCCTGTTCCTAAATATATGTCTTTGTAGAGATTCCAGTATGGACCACATACAGATGTATATAGATGCATTTTCGAGTGTAGATTCACTCATTTTGCTCCGTATGTAGCCTATAGTGGAATCTCTAGAAAGACTTATATTTAGGAACAGAGGTATGAGGTAGTATCATGTATGGCATCTACATATCTAATTTAGCAGCCAGTAGTAGAAATCATTGTCTGCACAAAGGGATTACTGGTCGAAAATCCTAGCAAAGCACGCTGGCAGGCACAAAACAATTCAAGAGAGAGAGACGCACTTACAAGATCATAGCAATGCCTCAGTCCAGGATCTTGGTTGGCCAAGCTGTTAGATCCAGAAGAAACATCGTCCTTGTAGTTTTTGCCAGCTGCATAACAGGTAACAGCGACCGGTTAGTATATTTGAAGTACATCAGACAGGTGATGCTGGACGGGTTTAAAGGTGACAAGTACCTAGGCCGTGGCGGGTGCTTGGCATATCTCCATACGGTGGGAATCAGGTTAGAAACGTCAAGGGTGATGACGTTGCGCTGGCTGTCGGGTCCGGTAAGGAGATCTAGAACTGTTGATTAGGGTGTTTGTGGAGCGGCTCCGGTAGGGTGGACTATGGTGTGGGCGAAGCGGATCTGTGGCCGTGGATGAGGGCATAGGTGAAGCTGCTCCGGTGGTTGGGTTAAGGATGGTGTCGACGACGCAGATCTGCGGCCGTGGACGGGGCGTCAGAAGATGCTCCAGTGGTTGGGTTAAGGTTGGTGTCGACGATGTGGATCTGCGGCCATGCATAGGGCGTCAGAAGCTGCTCCGGTAGGTTGGATGAGGGTGCGAGGAAGCGGATCTGAGGCCGTGGACTTGTGAGTTGGCAAAGCGGCCCCGGTAGGGTTGAGAATGGTATAGGCGAAGCTACTCCGGTAGGGTTGACGATGGTGTCGGCGAAGCGGCTCCAGTAGGGTTGAGGAAGGTGTCGGCGAAGCGGCTCCGGTAGGGTTGAGGAAGGTGTCGGCGAAGAGGATCAGAGGCCGTTGATGGGGGCGTCGGTGGGGCGTCTCCGGGGGGTATGGAGGAAGCGTCTCCGGTGGGGAGTAGGAATGAGCCGCTGCAGATGCGCGGCAGTTGATGAGTGTACTGGCGAAGCAGATCCGGCGCCGTGGACAAGGCCGACACTGAATGGGCTGTGGTAGAGTGGTGGATGAGCAGTCTACTTGTTTCTAGGGGAGGTGGGAGGGGTAGATGCGGCCGCAGAAGCAGATCCGGCGAGGTGGACGCCGCTGGCAGTGAATGGGCTATGGTACGCCGGTGGATGAGCAGTCTAGGGTTTCGAGAGGGGAGGGGAGAAAGGGCGATGAAGTACGGACGGCGTGATGTAAGATGCTCTGGTGCTGTGGAGTTAGTCGTTTTTGCGGGAGGGGGAGAGGAAATGGGGGTGCCGTGTAGTGGGGGGAACCGGAAGTTACCAAAGCAGCCCCGACCTATCATGTAGATGAGGGCGGTATTGTAACTGTTGGTCTCCGTGCACCAAGGACAAAAGGGGAATTTCGCATGCTAAAGACTAAGGTGGCGGAAATTTTAGAAGGAGGCGGGAGATTTTGCCGCCCGCGGGATCGTTCGTATCCAGTTTCAACTAATTTTGGACCGTGCTAGCGGGAAGGTCATGCTAGACTGTGTACACGGGGCACGCGTCAGCAGTTAATAACTGGTGTGAAGTCCACCCCAGAAAAAAGACAATAACTCGGGATGATGCGCCGATAACTTGGACGTTCACACGGGCGCGGCCAATCGTACGGGTGTAGTGGCGCGTTCACAAAAAAGGGATCAAACGCTCAGCCTATGTATTTCTCATGTAAATAGATAATTTAGTGCCATTGGTTATTTACTTTAAACATAATGCATTGACGTGTTAGTGTAGAGGCGCACAAAAAGAAATGGATATTGTAGTCCGCTACTTAAAAGTGTTACCTCATATGATTACATAGCCTCCATTTCATAAATTGCGTACCCGTTGAATTCATATATGAATATTACATATATTACTTCAAAATAGAAACTTAAATCATCCAAGACTAATGAATTTGAATGCAAGAGTAACAATGGTGCATGTACATGATAGCTACATTGGTTGTTTGAAGAAACATCACTGTAACTTTGGCATGCACAACTGAAAAGGTTTATTTAAATAGAAAAAATGTGATATGTGAGTGTCCAATCTTTATAGCGTTGAATCGATATTGTACCTTTGGCCACGATACGAAGTAGATATTGACTTATGTTCAAGCGATGCACGTCCACGATCGCTAGATAGTGATACGTGAATGAATTGTGCAATCTCTCTCACACGCATACATATCTCATTTCCCTGTGGGCATCAGAATCACACACGCGCACTTCGTGTATTTCTCTCCCTCCGTCAAGGTTAAATTCGTCTTTCTACCCCGTCCTACAAGTCTCTCACACAGAAACACACACGCTCTCTCTGTCTAACACGCCCACCCCTTTAATTCCGCCCACCCACAGCCACCAATGTCTCAAAGTATAATAATGTCTCTCTCACATATGCCTAAGGTTAATTTGAGTTCCGGAACCATATGAATACATACAATGGGATTCCAACAGAGCACCTTTTTGAGATTTCTCTCTCTCTCTCTCTCTCACACACACACACACACGCGCGCACGCGCGCACATTGTTTCTCGCTTCATTTTTCCGGCACTTGCATGCACACACCGTTTGTTTATCTTCGTGAGGCTTTAAGTATGCCTCGCACAAATGCTATCTACCTATCCCTTAATATAGCTAGATATGTGTCACACAAACTCCTTCTCCCTACTAGCCAGATGCCCATGCGTTGCACGGAACATCAAGATGCATTTGTATGAGAAGTTTATCTTGTGGGAGAAAAGGATGAACGAGGGAATGCCTTATTTGCAAATGCGGAGAGGGGTGTGGGTATCTTTTTGCAAAATTGCCATAGTTTCCTTCCTATCCGTCGGATATAAATCGGATGGCCTATATTGCAGGATGGCAGGAACACCATCATCACCAACTCTGTTTTTTATAAGAGTAGAGATATGTGAGTGTCACTGCCCCCCCCCCACACACACCCACACACCCACACTTCCCAACACCGAAGGAGTAGGGTGACACCTCGATCTTGATACTAATCTATCGACTGGCTTCTCTCTCAAACATACACACACACACACTACCCGGCACCGAAGGAGTAGGGTGGCACATCGATCTTGATAATAATCTATCTACTCCTCTTTCAAACACACACACACACACACTCGCTAGTTGTGCCTCTGTGCCTACCGCGCACACTCTCGATACGTCTTTCTCTCCCTCCCCCCCCAACAATGACAGCAGAAGGGTGAAAACTCGATCTGATCATAATCTGTCAATTGGTTTCTCTCTCAAACATTGTGTCTCGGTGCCTCGCTCGGTAGCCCCCTCGATATGTAGACTTGTCGCGCGCGCACAGCTGTAGTGACGATGACGCTGAACCCAGTGTGCCTTGTTTTTACCGGCCTCATGTGATAGTTTTCACCCTGTTTTCTGTTAATTAACAAGGCAACCTTTTCTTTGTTACTACTAGTGAATCTGAAATCATTCGGGGCAGACATAAAATATATCACTTCAACCCAATTATCGCAGCAACTATTTTAAAAGAAATTAGCTAGCTGCCCGTGCGTTGCACGGAACATCAAGATGCATTTGTATGAGTAGTTTATCTTGTGAGAGAAAAGGCTGAACGAGGGAAGGCCTTATTTGCGAACGTGGAGAGACGTGTGGGTATATTTTTGCAAAATTGCCATAGTTTCTTTCCTATCCGTTAGATATAAATCCGACGGCCTATATTGCAGGATGGCACGCACACCATCATCACCAACTCTGTTTTCTACTCCCTCCGTTCCTAAATACTCCCTCCGTCCGAAAATACTTGTCATCAAAATGGATAAAAAGAGATGTATCTAAAACTAAAATACGTCTAGATACATTTCCTTTTATCCATTTTGATGACAAGTATTTCCGGACGGAGGGAGTATTTGTCTTTTTAGAGATTTCAACAAGTGACTATGACCGGACCTTACCAACATACTCAAAAAAGTAGTCCATAATTTTGATGTTACCCTCTTTTCTTGGCGGTGCAGTGCCATCTGGATACCTCATAAATAAATCAAGGACAAATCTGACCCCTTCCTGAAAAGACATACGGAGCAAAATGAGTGAATCTACACTCTAAAATATGTCTACATACACATCCGTATGTGGTAGTCCATTTGAAATCTGAAAAAGACAAATATTTAGGAACGAATGGAGTATAAGAGTAGACATGGAGATATATCTCCAGCATGGTCTACAACAAAAATGTGCTGGGCTGGTTAGCGCCGGATGCTCGCAACGCGATGACATGAGTTCGAATTCTGTCTTTTAACTTTAGATTTTTATATTATATATTACTTATTTAATATATACTTCTTTCGCTACTGTACTGACAGTGGAACCCACAGAGTACTTAGAATACAAGATTAAGGATGGACTTGTTTCTTTTTAACTTTCTGTACGAAGCTGTAGCCACCCTGCAAGTCACGTGTACACTGTACATGCAATTAACTTTTTATAGAGGGACAATCATACAGGCAATTAACTCAAATGGATTGGATGTCACTCTATTATTTCCAGCATAAGAGCATCTCCAACGGCAGCCGGCAAATTTCCTCCCGCTTCCTTCCGCGGAGGACGACATCAAACGCCAGCGGCATACATTTTTACAACTCTAACCAACCAGATGAAATTCGTGCAAACACGGACTGATTTCATATAAGCATGAAGGATTTCGTATAAAAAAGCCGGATCTTCATATAAACATGATGGATTTCATTACATTTACATGAACTAAGCGGTGCCAATCCGGCTCTCTTGGTATAATTAATACTCCCTCCGTCCGGAAATACTTGTCCTAGAAATGGATGTATCTAGACTTATTTTAGTTATAGACACATACAATTTATCCATTCTTAGAACAAATATTTCCCGCCAGCTGCAGAGGGAGTACATAATCTAAATGGCCGCCCGCGGATCCCTTTGTCTTCCTCATGTCCGTCAGACACTTGCGGGGTCGACGAAGGTCCTCGGAAGAGACGAAGCAGCAAAGAAACCACCTGAATGCGCAGTCGTCGCCTCGGCGGTGGCCTTCATGGGTCCCAAGTGGCGGCGGCCTCCCGTGTTCTACTTCTCCTCGATGATGGCGGCGGACACGGAGAAGCTGGCCACCGACATGTCGCTCTCCACGCACCTGGCTTCTGTCTCTGCCTGCATGGCGCTGCCGCAGGCACGGGAGGCGCGCCCACAGACACGGGAGGCGCGGCCACCGCAGACACTGGTGGCACGGTACGACGCGGCAGCGACGACACCCGTACCGGCGTGCTCGCCGCCGTGCCGGCGTGGAGCAACTCGCCACTCCTCATCGAGCTGAACTGGAGCGGCGAGTTGCTGAACCACGCGCCTGCTTGGGGCGGCAACTGGCTCCGTCGGGCCAAGCGAGGTTGGTGAAGCACCGAGCGGCCTCGCCCGTATCCGGAGGGCTCGGCGGGCCACCCAGCCGGGTAATATGCCGGAGAACGGCTCCTCGGAAGCCATCGGAAGAGTGGAGAAAATGGTGAAGGAGGAGATGGGGGAGCGGCGGAGGGGTGCGATTCTTGCCCGCTGTCTGTCTGGCCTCGTGTAAATAGAGGGCGGACGGTAGGAGCTTGGCCGGCGTCTGGCCTCGTTTAAACTGAGGGCGGACGGGAGGAGCTCGGCCGGTGTTGCGTTTAATTCCGGCCCGCTCATGAACGGACGTGTGGCCGGAGTAGGATTCTCGGTTTGCATGCGGGTTTAACGGAGGGGTTTAATGGAGGCGTCGGGCGTGCAGCGGGCGGCGCAGTACTATTCGATTTGACAGCAGTAATGAGCCGTCAAATCACAAAGGCCCTCGCCTCTCGTGAAACCGACCGAGCTAGACTGCCCCACCCTCTAGCCTTTTAAAAAATGTATATACTCCACTTTTGTACAGTAGTAGTATCGATGGATTGCGCCATGGAGCAAAACTTGAAATTAAAAAAAGGTGGTACATATAGAGAGCGCTCGTCGCCAAATTATGCATATAGTACTATTAAAAAGGCTTGTCACAATAATGGTGTCCAGCACAAGTGCACAACCCACCCCTCAAATAAAACTAAGCACCCTGGAATTCTTTGACAAAACTAAGCACCCTGAAATTCTTTGACAACTATACTGCTGGCTATATGATGTTGGCCATATATATTGTACGTATATAATGTGAACAAATGAGTGGTAGTACTATACCAACTAAAAGACGAAATGTAAGAAATACTAGTATGTACGTACTGAAGAGTTAAAGTAACGAGAAGAAACATAACATAGTTCTGCTGGGGGCTCAGCACAACACACCCCTCAAATTAAACTAAGCACACCTGAAATTAAACTTTGCAACTACTCCGGTAGACACTGCATTAGAACCACCATGAGCAACGACACTGCCACCTTACTCAGAGTCCTCGTCCACGTGCTCGACATCGTCCTTGTCCCTCTTCCTCTTGGCCGATATTTCTTTGCTTGAACCGCACACTTGGCTCTTGCTCTTCATCCAACCCTTGTAGATATTGAAACAAAGGTAGCCATCCATTGCAGCGTAGTGGATGTGGTCTATATCTAGTACATTCCGCTGCCATGCATAACGATGAAACGTGTATGGAGGTTTCTCCAGTTTACCGTACGAAGGATGAACCATGGCTCCTGCCAGGGTCAGCATTGAAGGCTGCACGAGAGGCACCAGCCGATTCTTCTGGAGGTCGAAGGGGTTGCCTACAACGAGGCCTATCCGACCCAGGACTTCTTTGTCTTTCATAAAGTCTACAGTAACGAATTTGACTAGGTTGCTCTCGAGGAAGTTCTTAAAATCCAGGCATTCAACATCGGCATGGCATATGTGGTAGACCAAGCATAAGTCATGCACGCAAACCTGGATCACGGCGGGCTTCTTCCTCTCTTCGTCCTTTAGATCCTTCTCTCGTCCCAGGACTGTGATGTACTCAACATCTAGCCCAGCGACCCACTCATCATCTGAGTTTTCGAACATGCGTCTGAAGCGAGAAAGGCATCCTTTCACCGTCGCGGAAGAACGGGTGTAGATGACGTCAAACTCATCGCCGGTGATGGTTCTAACCTTGTACTCACCGCCGATCATGGAGATTTGGGACGCCATGGATTTGGGAGGAGGGTTAGGATTAGTGGAACTGCCGTAATGTGAAAGGACGGGACGACTAGGAGCGAACCACCGTAGTATTAAAGGACGTGCGGGGACGAGTAGGAGCGAACTGCCAGCGTGCGAACGGCAGGGTAGTGGCTTTCCATTCTCCCATGATACGGGCTTCCGAGAGCCCTTGGATCTGAGATCGAACGGTTGCATGGCGTGATTCTAGACCTATGGGTGAATATCCTATCCTGGAGGGTTATTCTGCAAATTTTCAGCAACTTAGCATGCGACCGTTTGATCTCAGATCCAAGGGCTGCCAGCAGCCCGTATCATGGTTGCGCCTACCACGACCGTCGCGTCGCTCGGGTGGTCGCACTTGGAGATTTAACATGGTGCGTTAGGCTATCTGATGTTGGCATGTCATACATAGTCATCACTTAGTCACTCATACTACAACAAGGTTGGCTATAAGGTTGGCTATAAGTGTATTTTTTTTTACTTCTCTCTATCTCTTTCTTCATACTCCCTCCGTCCCATAATATAAGAACGTTTTTGACACTAGTGTAGTGCCAAAAACGTTCTTATATTATGGGACACAGGGAGTACTAGTATTTATTGCATTTGCCAAGGAGTGACCTCTTCCAATGAAATGGTGTGCTTATTAGTTTTTTGTTGCTAAGTTTGCTTCATTTAATTAGCTATAGACTTAAAATTGTCTTTTCACCTAGGTACACGCGCTTAGCACCGTTTCTTCCTTGGGTCACCAAACTAGTCTCTCTCTTCTTGATTAACTTGCCACATCAGACTTTATGCCTATGTGGCAAGCTTAGCACCTGTAGGAGCAAGTAAGTACAATAGTGCGCTTTACATGGCATTTTTGCATATGTGAAGGAAAGAGAGGCAAGGAAAAAGTGGAGAACTGGGCTCTCATGCAAGAGCCAGCCTCTACTACATGGTGGAGCATTGGGAGAGGCACCTGTATGGAGGTGGTCAGGAATCGGGAGACTCACGCCGGTCGTAGCGCTGTAGTTAATATGATAATGGCAAGTCAAATCATGGGGCCCCACCTGTCTAGCAGTAACTCGCTGTCAAATCACACAGCCCTATGTTTGCAGCAGCCTACTCCTCATCTTCTCGCGTCTCTGTCGAACCGACTAGGCGGAACTGCCCCGCCTACCAGCAGGAAAAGCCCACGCAGTATGCTCCCTCCGTCTAGGTGACCAAGGTGGAGAGGAAAACGAGAGAACTTAATGTTTAGTTATTTCCTAAGGCTGTGTTGTAAAAAATGGTAGAGCCAGCATATTTTGATGAGGTGTCACTAGAATTAATGAGAATGAGAGAGAGTTGAGTACTATGAATGTCATACATGCAATAAATAAGTACTTGATGATACATATATGATAACTAAGTATTATTAATTAAAGTTTGTTGGTAATCTATGAGCTATAATATGTGTCATTATCTTTTATGGCAATGTATGATATAAGATGGGTGTGTACTACATGGGTTGATTTGTACTCAAATGAATGAAAAATTATTCTATAATGATTCTAGCTATTATTAATATCATTGCATGCAACGAACTGAACCACTGGCATGTCATGTTTGATAGTCTCAAGTCATTAAAGCATACAAGCCCCACATCTCTTATTGGTTGATTCTCTATTTATGTCAAAAAATAAGAAACAACATAGAGTTAATGCACCACGCCTATGTGTTTACTATTTGGTTTTTGTAAGATGACTTAATACTCACCTAGACGGAGGGAGTATTCGATTGACAGCGGGCGGCGCAGTTCCTGATACGGCTTTAATGCAGACGAGGGAGGGAGTAGCGGTTCCTGAAATGTTGAACGGCCAATGCATCCTCCTTCAATTAATGCATGAGCGAAGTAATGGGAGGGGTCCGGGAAAAGAGGCTGCACGATGTGAATGCAATGCAGTTTGCCCTCATATAAAGGCGCCCCTCCATTCCAATGCATCTACCACATCGTACGCACCTAAGAATTTGCCTAAGCACCTACACTAAGTGCAAAAGAGCTCACTCCAGACCCATGGTGGCGATGCACGTGAGCGGCCAGCGGCTGTGCAAGATGGTCCACGATGCCGGCCTGTGGCATAGCGCCGAGGATCGTCTCCAGACGGTGTTGCAGACCGGCTGGTGGATGGCCGCCGTCGACGCCAACTACGACCCTCAGTTGGACCAGATGATCGTTGCCACCAGCAACAAGTTCACCGTCGTCAAGAAGCTCGCGGACGACATCGCCGTACTCCTCCAGCCCGCGCGCCCGGGCTCCTCATTGTCTGCCACCCTAATCGGCCTCCATGGTTGGAACCTCTTTCAAGCACTGGTGGCCCTGCGACTTCCCGCCGATGCCACAAACAATGTCCACCTGGAGGTCACGCTCGCTGCGAGGCGCCTCGCCCTGCAAGAATTTGTTGACCTACACATCCACGTGTACGAGCAAATCATGTACATAGGTATCTACAAGGCCAGTGAGGACGCTACGACGTTGGCCTTCCTCAACCGGCTGGAAGCCTTGGATGCCTTTACTGAGAAGCACCTCGACCTTGCCACAAAACCCGCCGCTCCTTAGCCGCCGGTCGGTGGCCCGACGCACTAAGTTGAGGAGGAGGAGGTCGTACGTTCATGGATTCATCTTTCTTCTTGCCTTCTGTAACTACCACTGCGGTCGCATCATCGTGGCCTTAATTCTTATTGTGTTGTTGCATTCTCGTTCTAGTCAATATCGACATGTGCGATCCCTTTGCTTGATTATATGCATCATTGTAACTCGTACTCCATCCGTCAATTTATAAGTTGTGCTTACCTTTTCCATCAACTTCGTGCAACGCGCGGGCATCTTGCTAGAAACACTAGAATATGTCTATATAATCCGTATGTGATAGTCCATTTAAAATCTCTAAAAAGACAAATATTTAGGTACAGAGGGAGTAATATATTAGGAGTATATCAAAACAAGAGTGATTTCTTTCAAGTTTGTGAACAAATACTACTATTCTACTACTTTGGATCCGCCGCAACGCATAGGCACATTGCTAGTAAAAGGAAAAGGCATGCCGCGTTCGCGTCGCACCCCCACACGCCCAAGAATCGGGAGTACTCCACGGCCCGTCCGGCATGACACATAGCTTAGGGAAGGCGTATTGCCTAGCATTTTCACTTTCATGTGGGACCGTCGTTGAGAAAACCGACACCCCTCCTGTCGACGGGTTGGAAAACAGAAACGAGGGGAAGATCTAGCTGTAGCACGGAAGCCAAGAAATTTGGTGTCAGATGGGGCTCGTTGATAGAGCAGGAGCATTCCGTGCTAGTACTACTCCTACTAGTACTACCACTATACAACTAGTAGGTACGTGCACGGCACAACATCGTAGGAACAAAAAATGGGAAGATCTTGTTTTGGGTGATTTATCTTTTTTTAATCAATGTAGTATGAATAATATGATGTGGGAGGCACCTATGAAGCTTATGTGGCTTGGTTGCATGGCTATGAAAGGTTAGAGAAAAATAAATAGATAATGTGTTTAGAGTGCACTCCACTAAATCGATATACTTTGGATCCATTGCAACGGACTGGCACATCTATATCTATACCCCCTATATAGTGTGTGAAAAACTTGGAAAGTTGGTCGTTCGATGAAGCCAATCCGACGGTACAAAGGTGGCAAATCCGAGCACTACTGGCTGTTGGATATCATCCACCAGAATCTGCCACATGTATGTAACGCCCCGAATTCGATGCGCCATGTGTCTTCCAGCTATTCGTCGTTGTTGCCATGTCATTTGCTTGCGTGTTGCATTTTGTCATGTTTGCATGGATGCTACCATGTTTTCTGTTGGCCTTTGGAATTAGTTCAGTAAGGGAGTTTTGTTCTTTGTCTTTAGTATTAGCATGCCATGCCTATGTTTTCCATGATAAGTTCCTGTAGCATGTTATTTGATAGCTCTAAACATTGCAACCTGATGTTGTTTCTGCCATGTCTAGTGATTTCTGCTAAGTCTATGAAACTGTTATTATTTGCAATCTTGCCATGTCCTTTTGAGTATGTTATAGTGTTTTCTGGAGATAGCTCAGTGTTCATGTTTTGTTGTGCTTCATCTGTTCATCATGTCCATGCCTTTTTCTTTCATGTTGAGGTGTTGTAGCATATTGTTTTGATGCTTGCTAGATGCCTAGTTGCTGTTTTGGACAGCTTGTCCTTTAAACTTGTTTCATGTGTATGTGTTGAACCGTTGCTCCGTTTTGAGTGTGCTTTATATGAAACTTGCTTAATTTTGCATGTAGTTTCATCTTATCATGTTGCATCCATGTTTTGAGAGTGTTGTTTGATGTTTGAATGCATTTTGCATCAATGCCATGTTTGACTTGTTTTGCTCATATCTTCTAGGCCGTAGCTCCGAACTAAATGAACTTTATATGTAATTTGACTAGATTTTCGTGTAGATCATCTTGGTGCATCTTAACTTGCTGTTTAACTACTTGAACATAAGGTTTATTGAGATCTGGACCAATTTCTAAATTTACATATGGGGTCTTTCCGGATTAGTTATATGTTGTTTCCGGACTCATTTAAACTTGCCTTGATGTGTTGCTCTTGTATGCATCATCTCTTGCCATGAGTAGCTTCATATAGCTTTGTCATGCATCCTACTTGGTTGTGCATCATGCCATGTCTATGCGTTGTGTGTTTACCTTGTTGTTTGCTTCTTTCCGGTTGTGCTCCTTCTCGTTAGTTCCTGTTTCATTGTGATCGTGAGGATTCATTCGTCTACGCTTGGTTCGTCTTCGTGGCTTCATCTTCTTCATGGACTCATTCTTCTTCCTTGCGAGATTTCAGGCAAGATGACCATTACTCTGGATCTCACTACTATCATTGCTATGCTAGTTGCTTCATTCTATCGCTTTGCTGCGCTACCTATCACTTGCTCTTCAAGCCTCCCAAATTGCCATGTCAGCCTCTAACCTTTTCACCCTTCCTAGCAAACCATTGCGTGGCTATGTTACCGCTTTGCTCAGCCCCTCTTATAGCGTTGTTAGTTGCAGGTGAAGTCGAAGATTGCTCCATGATGGACAGGATTCTGTTGGGATATCACAATATCTCTTATTTAATTAATGCACCTATATACTTGGTAAATGGTGGAAGGCTCGGCCTTATGCCTGGTGTTTTGTTCCACTCTTGCCGCCCTAGTTTCCGTCATACCGGTATTATGTTCCATGATTTTGCGTTCCTTATGTGGTTGGGTGATTTATAGGACCCCCTTGACAGTTCGCTTTGAATAAAACTCCTCCAGCAAGGCCCAACCTTGGTTTTACCATTTGCCTACCTAAGCCTTTTTCCCTTGGGTTTCTGGAGCCCGAGGGTCATCTTTATTTAACCCCCCCCTCGGGGGGGGGGGGGGGGCTAGTGCTCCTTTGAGTGTTGGTCCGAACTGAGTAGACTACGGGGCCACCTCGGGGAAACTTGAGGGCTGGTTTTACTCATAGGATGTCTCATACGGTGTGCCCTAAGAACGAGATATGTGCAGCTCCTGTCGGGATTTGTCGGCACATCGGGCGGCTTTGCTGGTCTTGTTTTACCATTGTCGAAATGTCTTGTAAACCGGGATTCCAAGACTGATCAGGTCTTCCTGGGAGAAGGAATATCCTTCATTGACCGTGAGAGCTTGTGATGGGCTAAGTTGGGACACCCCTGCAGGGTATAAACTTTCGAGAGCCGTGCCCGCGGTTATGTGGCAGATGGGAATTTATTAATATCCGGTTGTAGAGAACTTGACACCAGATTCGAATTAAAATGCATCAACCGCGTGTGTAGCCGTGATGGTCTCTTTTCGGTGGAGTCCGGGAAGTGAACACGGTTTTGGGGTATGTTTGACGTAAGTAGGAGTTCAGGATCACTTCTTGATCATTGCTAGATTCACGACCGTTCTGTTGCTTCTCTTCTCGCTCTTATTTGCGTATGTTAGCCACCATATCATGCTTAGTCGCTGTTGCAACCTCACCACTTTACTCCTTTCCATACCCATTAAGCTTTGCTAGTCTTGATACCCATGGTAATGGGATTGCTGACTCCTCGTGGCTCACAGATTACTACAACAACAGTTGAAGGTACAGGTTATGCGATGATCATGACGCGAGAGCGATGTTTGCTTGTTTTGGAGTCTGCTTCTTCTTCTTCGATCAGGGGATAGGTTCCAGGTCGGCAGCCTGGTCTAGCAGGGTGGATGTCGTTTGAGCTTCTGTTTGTGTTTCATCCGTAGTCGGATATTGATCTTATGTATGATGTATTGTTGTACCCTTGCGGCATTTCTATGTCTTGTATGTATCCCCAGCTATTATGTAATGGTATGATGTAATGATATCCACCTTGCAAAAGCGTCTCCAATATGCGCTTCTATCCTGGGTGGGACCTTCGAGTTCCTTTAGGATAGGGTCGCATATTAGGCGTGACAAGTTGGTATCAGAGCCTCGACCGACCATAGGAGCCCCCTTGATTGTTCGTAGTTGGTCGTTGTTGAGTCTAGAAGAAAATTGTTTTCGGAGTCTAGTTATATCAGAGAGTAGGAATTCTTTTTACTCCTCAGCTCCCTTCGTCGCTCTGGTGATAAATCTTGACGTAGGTGTTTTGAATTACTCCTCTTCCCATTCATTTTTTTTTCTTTAGGATCACGCAGTTGGTTTTTTCGACTGTTGGTTCTTAGCTCTTTTCATCCGGTGCATTTCTCGTCAAGTTGACTCGAGCCTTTTCACCTTTGCCGAGTTCAATCCTCAGTTGTTGTTTTTTCCCACCCGCCCACCCTTTTCTTCTCGGAGCTGGGGTCCGTAATCGAGTATCCATCCTACTCGTGCGAAGCATTTGCATTCTTCCAACCAGTGTTTCCTCTTGAAGTTATTCATCGGCTTTTCCCCTTCCAAGTTGCCTTTGTTTTCCCGCCCTCCCACCCCTTTTTCTTCCCGGAGCTTGAGTCTCTTTCGACCATCAATTTCATTCGTGCGGAGCCTCTTCAGTCTTTCGTCAATTGTTTCAACCGGTGAATTCTCGCTTCGTTTGACATTCGTCATCTCTTTTTCTTCGCCGGTGGACTCAATTCAAGTTTTTCGGGTTGATCATATTCTTTTCCTTGGATCAAGTGTTTTCCCTACTCGTTCGCCTCTCGCCAGTTTATTCTTTCGGAGTGCTCAATACTTCTCAGGAGATTCGTCTGTGTTTGAATTAATTCGAGGTTGTCACCTCATTCAAATATTTCAATTTTTCCGATGCATCATCTATCTGTTCAACATCCCTTTCCAATGGTATTTTTCTCTTTAGTGGGCCCTAACCCACAGGTCTTTTCCCAGGTTCTTACCTGACTCTTCTAATTATACCGGAGCCATTCCTAATTCTTTTCGAGTTTGACATAAGAATGAATTTCATCAGTCAGATGCCATCTCTAAAATCGCTTTCAAATTCTTTTCATATTTGGTTCAACCCTTCCTCTTTTTCATTCTCCTGAAGTGGAGTTTTGCATTTCTTTGTTCTTCTCAGCTATTCAAACATTGGTTGTGGTATAATTTCACCTCATGTTTTGAGTTGTTTTTTATAAGTCCACAACAAGCTTATTCTTTCGTTGTTGATTTTCTCAACAACTCCATTCAATCCTTCCTCCTAAGTTCTTTTCATTCAATTCTTTCAATTATTCCGGAGGTATTGCGTTGTTCATCTCGTCAAGTGTCATCCCATTGGGTGAAGTTCATGTTCTATTCCTTCCATTTTCGGTCGGAATGCAGTCCAAATAATTTCATTCTTATTCCTTTTCTATCTTGTTCTAACCGGAGTGCTTTCAGAGTCTGTCTTGTTTCCATGAGCTCTTGATTCTTGTCATACTCATCATTCCTCTTTCTACCCGAGTGCTCTCGACCTTGTTAAACTTCTCTCTTGTGTTCTTATTTCACCTCTTCCTCTTTCTCTTCCATCTCATTCCTAATATCTCGAGACGAGATCTCTTGTTAGTGGAGGAGAGTTGTAACACCCCAAATTCGATGCGCCAGGTGTCTTCCAGCTATTCGTCGTTGTTGCCATGTCATTTGCTTGTGTGTTGCATTTTGCCATGTTTGCATGGATGCTACCATGTTTTCTGTTGGCCTTTGGAATTAGTTCAGTAAGGAAGTTTTGTTCTTTGTCTTTAGTATTAGCATGCCGTGCCTATGTTTGCCATGATAGGTTCCTGTAGCGTGTTATTTGATAGCTCTAAACATTGCAACCTGATGTTGTTTCTGCCATGTCCAGTGATTTTTGCCAAGTCTGTGAAACTGTTATTATTTGCAATCTTGCCATGTCCTTTTGAGTATGTTATATTGTTTTCTAGAGATAGCTCAGTGTTCATGTTTTGTTGTGCTTCATCTGTTCATCATGTCCATGCCTTTTGCTTTCATGTTGAGGTGTTGTAGCATATTGTTTTGATGCTTGCTAGATGCCTAGTTGTTGTTTTGGACAGCTTGTCCTTTAAACTTGTTCCATGTGTATGTGTTGAACCGTTGCTCCATTTTGAGTGTGCTTTATATGAAACTTGCTTAACTTTGCATGTACTTTCATCTTGTCATGTTGCATCCATGTTTTGAGAGTGTTGTTTGATGTTTGAATGCATTTTGCATCAATGCCATGTTTGACTTGTTTTGCTCATATCTTCTAGGTCGTAGCTCTGAACTAAATGAACTTTATATGTAACTTGACTAGATTTTCGTGTAGATCATCTTGGTGCATCTTAACTTGCTATTTAACTACTTTAACATAAGCTTTATTCAGATCTGGACCAATTTCTAAATTTACATATGGGGTCTTTCCAGATTAGTTATATGTTGTTTCCGGCCTCATTTAAACTTGCCTTGATGGGTTGCTCTTGTATGCATCATCTCTTGCCATGAGTAGCTTCATATAGCTTTTTCCTCCATCATACTTGGTTGTGCATCATGTCATGTCTATGCGTTGTGTGTTTACCTTGTTGTTTGCTTCTTTCCGGCTGTGCTCCTTCTCGCTAGTTCCTGTTTCGTTGCGATCGTCAGGATTTGTTCGTCTACGCTTGGTTCGTCTTCGTGGCTTCATCTTCTTCATGGACTCGTTCTTCTTCCTTGCGGGATTTCAGGCAAGCTGACCGTTACTCTGGATCTCACTACTATCATTGCTATTGCTTCGTTCTATCGCTTTGCTGCGCTACCTATCACTTGCTCTTCAAGCCTCCCAGATTGCTGATACGTCTCCAACGTATCTATAATTTTTGATTGCTCCATGCTACTTTATCTACTGTTTTAGGCAATATTGGGCTTTATGATCCACTTTTATATTATTTTTGGGACTAACCTATTAACCGGAGGCCCAGCCCAGATTTGCTACTTTATGCCTATTTCAGTGTTTCGAAGAAAAGGAATATCAGACGGAGTCAAAACGGAACGAAATCAACTGGAGAAGTTATTTTTGGAAGGAAAGCAACCCAAGGAACTTGGAGTGCACGTCAGGGGAGATACGGGCTGCCCACGAGGGTGCCCCCCCCCCGGGCACGCCCCCCTACCTCGTGGGGCCCCCGTAGCTCCACCGACGTACCCCCTGCACCCATATATACCTACGTACCCTAAAACTTCCATAACAGAAGATAGATCGGGAGTTCCACCGCTGCAAGCCTCTGTAGCCACCAATAACCTATCGGGATCCCGTTCTGGCACCCTACCGGAGGGGGAACCCATCACCGGTGGCCATCTTCATCATCCCAGCGCTATCCATGACGAGGAGGGAGTAGTTCACCCTCGGGGCTGAGGGTATGTACCAGTAGCTATGTGTTTGATCTCTCTCTATCGTGTTCTCTCTCGTGTTCCCTCTATGGCACGATCTTGATGTATCCCGAACTTTGCTATTGTAGTTGGATCTTATGATGTTTCTCCCCCTCTAATCTCTTGTGATGAATTGAGTTTCCACTTTGAAGTTATCTTATTGGATTGAGTCTTTATGAGAACACTTGATGTATGTCTTGCCGTGATTATCTGTGGTGACAATGGGATATCATGTGCCACTTGATGTATGTTTTGGTGATCAACTTGCGGGTTTCGTGACATTGGGAACCTATGCATAGGGGTTGGCACACGTTCTTGACTCTCCGGTAGAAACTTTGGGGCACTCTTTGAAGTACTTTTATGTTGGTTGGATGAATCTGAGATTGTGTGATGCATATCGTATAATCATGCCCACGGATACTTGAGGTGACAATGGAGTATCTAGGTGATATTAGCGTTTTGGTTGATTTGTATCTTAAGGTGTTATTCTAGTACGAACTCTTTTATAGATTGATCCGAAAGAATAACTTTGAGGTGGTTTCGTACCCTACCATAATCTCTACGTTTGTTCTCCGCTATTAGTGGCTTCAAAGTGTCTCTTTGTTGCATGTTGAGGGATTGCTATATGATCTATCTATGTTATTATTGTTGAGAGAACTTGCACTAGCGAAAGTATGAACCCTAGGCCTTGTTTCCTATCATTGCAATACCGTTTACGCTCACGTTTATCATTAGTTACCTTGCTTCTTTTATAATTTCAGATTACAAATACCTTTATCTACTATCTATTTTGCACTTGTATCACCATCTCTTCGCCGAACTAGAGCACCTATACAATTTGCCATTGTATCGGGTGTGTTGGGGACACAAGAGACTATTTGTTATTTGGTTGCAGGGTTGTTTGAGAGAGACCATCTTCATCCTACGCCTCCCACGGATTGATAAACCTTAGGTCATCCACTTGAGGGAAATTTGCTACTGTCCTACAAACCTGTGCACTTGCAGGCCCAACAACGTCTACAAGAAGAAGGTTGTGTAGTAGACATCAAGCTCTTTTCTGGCGCCGTTGCCAGGGAGGTGAGTGCTTGAAGGTATAGCTTTAGATCTTGCAATCGAATCTTTTTGTTTCTTGTTTTAGCACTAGTTTAGTTTATAAAAGAAAACTACAAAAAAAATGGAGTTAAGTTTGTCTCATACGATTCATCTTTTTAATATCTTTCGTGGGTATGATGGAAAGGAAAATTGTGCTCAAGTGCTAGAAGAAGAATTACATAGAATGCTTGGCATGAAATATGTGAATGATGAGCATGATTGCAATGTTGTTAGTATGAATTCCTTGAATATCCATGATGCTAATGATATGCAAAGCCACAAGCTTGGGGAAGCTATGTCTGATGAAGATGATATTTTTTGTCCCCCAAGCTTTGATGATCAAATTTACTATGATGAAAGGATGCCTCCTATCTATAATGATTATTGTGATGACACGTATGCTCTAAAGAATAATGATAACCATGAAACTTGTCATCTTGATCTTAATTTTCAATCATATGATAGTTATTTTGTTGAGTTTGCTCCCACTACTATTCATGAGAAGAATTTTGCTTATGAGGGGAGTAGTAAATTTTCTATGTTAGTAGATCATGAAAAGAATGCTTTAGGTGCTGATTATATTGTTGAATTTATTCATGATGCTACTGAAAATTATTATGAGGGAGGAACATATGCTTGTAGGAATTGCAATAATATCAAGTTTCCTCTTTATGTGCTTAAATTCTTGAAGCTATGCTTGTGTTACCTTCCTATGCTTGTTGATTATTGTTCCCATAAGTTGTTTGCTCACAAAATCCCTATGCATAGGAAGTGGGTTAGACTTAAAAGTGCTAGTCATTTGCTTCATGATGCTCTCTTTATGTTTCAATTCTTATCTTTTATGTGAGCATCATTGTCATCATCATGCCTAGCTAAAAGGCATTAAAGAAAAGCGCTTGTTGGGAGACAACCTATCACGCCCAATATGCGACCCTATCCAAAAGGAACTCGAAGGTCCCACCAAGGATAGACCCGCATATTGCAACGCTTTTGCAAGGTGGATATCATTACATCAACATTACATAATAGATGGGGATACATACATAAGGCATACAATGCCACATGAATACAACATCATAATACATAAGAGCATCATCCGACTATAGATGAAACACAAACAGAAACTCAAAGGACATCCACCCTACTAGCCCAGGCTGCCGACCTGGAACCTATCCCCTGATCGAAGAAGCAGAAGAAGAACTCAACGCAAGAAAGCATCGCTCTCGCGTCATGATCATCGCACAACCTGTACCTGCAACTGTTGTTGTAGTAATCTGTGAGCCACGAGGACTCAGCAATCCCATTACCATGGGTATCAAGACTAGCAAAGCTTAATAGGAAAGGAAGGGGTAAAGTGGTGAGGCTGCAGCAGCGACTAAGCATATATGGTGGCTAACATACGCAAATAAGAGCGAGAAGAGAGCAAAAGGAACGGTCGTCAACTAGTAATGATCAAGAAGTGATCCTGAACTCCTACTTACGTCAAACATAACCCAAAAACCGTGTTCACTTCCCGGACTACGCCGAGAAGAGACCATCACGGCTACACACGCGGTTGATGCGCTTTAATTCGGATCTGGTGTCAAGTTATCTACAACCGGACATAAACAAATTCCCATCTGCCTTTAACCGCAGGCACGGCTTTCGAAAGATTATACCCTGCAGGGGTGTCCCAACTTAGCCCATGACAAGCTCTCGCGATCAACGAAGGAATAGACCTTCTCCCAAGAAGACCCGATCAGACTCGGAATCCCGGTTTACAAGACATTTCGACAATGGTAAAACAAGACCAGCAAAGCCGCCCGATGCGCCGACAATCCCGATAGGAGCTGCACATATCTCGTTCTCAGGGCAACACCGAATAAGTCAAGCTACGAGTAAAACCAGCCCTCGAGTTGCCCCGAGGTGGCCCCGCGGGCTGCTCAGTTCGGACCAACACTTAGACAAGCACTGGCCCGGGGGGGCTAAAATAAAGATGATCCTCGAGAGAGCGACTCCCAAGGGAAAAGTAGGTGGTGGTGAGGCAAATGGTAAAACCAAGGTTGGGCCTTGCTAAGGAGTTTTATTCAAAGCGAATTGTCAAGGGGATCCCATAAATCACCCGACCGCGTAAGGAACGCAAAATCCGGGAACATAACACCGGTATGACGGAAACTAGGGCGGCAAGAGTGGAACAAAACACCAGGCAAAAGGCCGAGCCTTCCACCCTTTACCAAATATATAGATGCATTAATAATATAAGAGATATTGTGATATCCCAACCAAAATCCTGTCCACCATGGAGCAATCTTCAACTTCACCTGCAACTAACAACGCTATAAGAGGGCTGAGCAATGCGGTAACATAGGCAAGCAACGGTTTGCTAGGACGGGTGTGAAAGGTTAGAGGTTCATGGCAATTTGGGAGGCTTGATGAGCAAAAGATAGGTAACGCAGCATAGCAATAGAACGAAGCAACTAGCATAGCAATGATAGTAGTGAGATCTAGGGTAGCGGTCATCTTGCCTGAAATCCCGCAAGGAAGAAGGACGAGTCCATGAAGTAGACGAACGGACGTAGTCGAACAAATCCTCACGAACGCAACGTTACCGGAACTAAGAAGCAACACTAGAAAGAAGCAAGCAACATAGTAAACACACAAGCATAATCATGGCATGATGCACAATCAAGTATGATGCATGTCCGGTTTAATGAGGCAAGGCATGGCAAAGTGCAACAAACAATACTACAAGTTAAGTGGAGCTCAATATGCAACGAGTTGCATATTGATGAAACACCACATCAATTATTTAGTTCTCTCTCGGTTTTATATCCAACAATATTAAATGTTATTAAACATGGCAAGGGGTGAAGCATATGAAAAACTACCTATCTAGGCAAGTTTAAATGAGGCCGGAACAACAAAACAACAATTCCGAAAAATCCCCATGTGCATATTTTAGATTCGGTACTGTTCTGCCCTAAACACAATTTTATTGTTGTTAAACAGGAAAATAAAGTGCACCATGTTAAACTAGGCATTTTTCCACCCCATTTGCATATAAAGTTTATTTAAAATGGAGCTACGGTCATTTAGTTATGAAATAAGTCATTTTAACATGGCATTTATGCAAATTTAAACAAACAGCAAGTTAAACATTTTAAACATGGATGAAAGTGGCATATTATTAATCTACACAATTTTCTGAGCATTTTACATGTATAAATCATTTTAATCTGATGCACCATTTGTGAGTTTTTATATGCATGAAATCTAGGGGTTTTTTTGTAAAACAGGTAAATCACTGGTTAAAAGGCTAAATTCGCAGATTTGAAAAAAAACGTATGCGGGCTGAATCTGCAGGCTGGCCCAACAGGAGAAAAAAACAAAAGGAGGGGGCGCTGGGGGTGGCCTCACCTAGTGGGCTAAGGCTCAGATCGGGTGCAGGCGGCCGGCTAGGCTGGATCTGGGGAGGCCCACGCGGGTGGGGGCAGAGCTGGGCTGGGCCGGACGCGGGGCGGGGCCCATGGAGGCGACTGGGGCGTCGTCCTCCTCGATCCAGAGGGGATCGAGGGAAAGCAGCAGGGACGGGCCGCAGCGCGATGCCGCGAGGTCCGGCGCCGAGGAGGCCAAAAGGAGGCTGGAGCTGCGGGATCCGGCCGGCACCGCGCCAGATCCGCCGCGGGAGGAGGCCGGAGGGGCTCCAGCGACGAGAACCGAGCAGCGGCGGCGAGCTTCTGCGAGATCCCTGCGGGACAGAGAGAGAGAGGGAGCTGGTGAGGGGAGGAAGGAGAAGAGGAAGGGAGAGAGAGGCCGGGTGGCAGCGCTCATCTCGGTGTCGGGGACGAGGAGGCGCAGGCGGCGGCGAGCGCGGGGCGCTGGAGGGGCGCGACGGCGAGATCCGGGGTAGCGGGCGACGGAGAGAGGCTCAGGGAGCCGGGCGGCGCGCTCGGGCGCGAGGCTCGGGCGGTCGGGCCATGGGCGGCCCGGGGCGGGCTCCCCGCGGGCCTGGCGGGCCGCGGCTGCGGGAGAGTGGCTGGGGCACGTGGCCGCCCCTGGTTGGCTCCAAGGCGGCGGGGATGGAGGCGCTGGTGAGTGGGACGGCGACACTTGGCGGTGGAGGGCTGGCTTGGCGCTGAAATCGAGGAGGGAGGAGGCTGGCGGCGGCAGGATGATTGGGGGGCACTGATTTCGAGGAGGAGGGAGGAGAAGGCCCAAAAATGACAAGGGGGGCTGCTATATATAGCAGTTTTGCTAGGGTTTGGTTTTTGGGGGGTTTTTGGAGCCCTCCGATCGCCATCGAACGGCTCCGGAGCGGAGAGGGACTATGAGAGGGGTTGGTGGGCTGTGTAGAGGGAGTTGGGCTGAGAGAAGAGGGGAGAAATGCAGCCCGGCACGATTTCGGAGACCGAAACGTTCGACGAATGAACCGGCGACGGTGCCGCTATATATTTAACGGTTGGGCTATCAAATGGACTCCGAATGCGATGAAACTTGGCAGGCGTCCTGTCTACCCTATAATAAGACCGCACGACAAGTTGCAACCCATTCCGAGAACATTTTTATGCCACTTATAAAATAATATTTCGGAGGTGCCGCGGGCGCGTGCGAGTGTGGTCTGGACTCAGAACGGACAACGAAGAGAACCGGGGAAACCCGGACGGATGCAAGTTTTATGAAAATGATGCCGATGCAATGCGAATGATGACATGAGACGAGATGCATAACAAGAACAAAATGCAAAACAACAGACGAAAAGCCAAACATGGAGGAAATAACATATCGCATCTCCGGAAAAGGCAAGAGTTGGAGTTACGAATATGGAAAGTTGCATCCGGGGCGTTACACAACCCAATATTTATCCTTACTGTTTTTGTGTGTACACATGATTATGCTACTGTAGTAATCATGTTTTATAGATTTTGTTTCAATAAAGTGCCAAGTAAGACCTTTAAGATAGCTTACGGCGATAGTTGTGTTGATCCTGCTGAAAATCAGAAACTTTTGCGCCCAGTAATTTAGTTTTGTTACTTCACAGAAACGTGCTTCTGATCTGATTATTTTTGATCTGGATTGGTAAACGAATTGCTTAGGACTTCCTAATTTGGTAGGATTTTTGGAGTTCCAGAAGTATACGTTTGATACAGATTACTACAGACTGTTCTGTTTTTGACAGATTCTGTTTTCTATGTGTTGTTTGCTTATTTTGATGAATCTATGAGTAGTATCGGAGGGTATGAACCATGGATAAGTTGGAATACAGTAGATATTACACCAATATGAATTTAGAATGAGTTCATTACAGTACCTAAGTGGTGGTTTTATTTTCTTATACTAACAGAGCTTACGAGTTTTCTGTTGAGTTTTGTGTTGTGAAGTTTTCAAGTTTTGGGTAAAGATTCGATGAACTATGGAATAAGGAGTGGAAAGAGCCTAAACTTGGGGATTCCCAAGGCACCTGAGGGAGTCCCGGACTAGGGGGTGTCCGGATAGCCAAACTATCATCATCGGCCGGACTCCAAGACTATGAAGATACAAGATTGAAGACTTCGTCCCGTGTCCGGATGGGACTTTCCTTGGCGTGGAGGGCAAGCTTGGCGATACGGATATGTAGATCTCCTACCTTTGTAACCGACTTTGTGTAACCCTATCTCTCTCCGGTGTCTATATAAACCGGATGGTTGTAGTCCATAGGACGAACAACAATCATACCATAGGCTAGCTTCTAGGGTTTAGCCTCCTTGATCTCGTGGTAGATTACTCCTGTAACCCACATCATCAATATTAATCAAGCAGGACGTAGGGTTTTACCTCCATCAAGAGGGCCCGAACCTGGGTAAAAACATCGTGTCCCTTGTCTCCTGTTACCATCCGCCTAGACGCACAGTTCGGGACCCCCTACCCGAGATCCGCCGGTTTTGACACCGACATTGGTGCTTTCATTGAGAGTTCCTCTGTGCCGTCGCGATCAGGAAGGATGCCTTTTCCCGTCTTTAAAGACGGCACCGTCGTCAAGGGAGCTTTGGCAGCCGGCCAAACTGTCCGGCTAGGTGGTTTCCTTATGACCGCCTGTTCGGCCACCGCTCCAACGATGACCTCTTAGGTCATCAAAAGCGATCTTCACGTCAGCCCGGAATTCGCCGAGCAGCTAGATCCGATCAAGCTCTCATCTGTAAATGAGCTCTTGGATCGCATCGCCGCCCTGGGAGTCGTTACAGACTACGATCAGATTGGGCTTAAAACCGATATGAGAGAGATTAACTCTCCTCAGGCTACCCACCATGTTGTCGTGGTAGAGGAACAATGCGGCAACCCTTCTTCTACGTTGAAAACCAACTATGTCCGGATTCCCGATCCCTCCAAGCCGGATTCCCGCGGAGGGACGGACGCTAATCAAATACTGAACTTAGAGTCAGGCATCGGACTAGATTCGTTGGAAAGCATCCAGCAAGTCAAGCTTCCAAATCCGGAAACTTCTTGGCCTTTGAGCCTCAGATCGGGCGGGGTTCCGAACTTGATTCCACCCGCCCACCCAAACATAAGCGATCTATCTCGAATACGGCAAGAGCCCGATGAAATAGTACATCATTACTAGGCCAGATTCCTCCTGGTTATGAACAGGATAAAGGACTACTGCGAAGAAAGCGCGATTTCGATTTTCTGCAACAATTGCACGGACAAGGGAATCATGAACGCCATAAGTCATCGCGAAGTTACACGCTTCGTCGACCTAGCGACCATCATACAAAAATACTGTGCGGTGGAGAGTGCCAGGAACACCGAAACTAGGTTTTGGGACAGTCCGGCCTTGAGTACAACCCTAGTCCGAAGTAAAAGGGTGCGCCATACTCAAGCACCTGGGTTAAAAACCAAAAAGCAAAAAACCCCTAAAGGGCATGGAACCGTACTGGAGGGCTGGCTCAACGGACCCTGCAAAATCCACAGTACGGAGGGCGCCACTCCAACACACAGCCTTCGAGCATGTTGGATACTACGGCAGGTGGCCAAAAGTGGTGAAGGCTTTTTAGCCCCGGGCAAACAGCCCAGCAGTACCGGTACAGTATTAACAGTCTTCGAGACTTTCGCATCAAATAACAAGCGAAAACGAACAATCCGCGGCCTCGCCGAAGTCTACCAAGTAGAAACATCAAATCCATGGAGTGACACGGCTATCACCTTCAACGCCAGCGACAAACCTAAATTCCGAACAACTAGAGCACCAGCCGCATTGGTCCTCAGTCCGATAGTGGACGGCATTCGCCTTACAAAGGTACTCATGGATGGCGGCAACGGATTAAACCTCATCTACAAGGAAACCCTTCAAAAAATGGATATTGACTGGAGCCGCATCGAGCGAAGCAGCACAACCTTCAGAGGGATAATCCCTAGTCGAGAAGTACGCTGCACAGGAAAAATCACACTAGATGTAGTGTTCGGCTCACCGGACAATTACAGGTCCGAGGAGGTCACGTTCCAAGTGGCCCCATTTGGCAGCGGATATCACGCTTTGTTAGGGCGAGAGGCATTCACAATCTTTCAAGCTATACCCCACTACGGGTACATGAAGCTCAAAATGCCCGGACCCAATGGGATAATCACTCTTGCCAGTGATCCAGATACAGCACTCCGTGCTGAAAATAAGACAGCCGCACTGGCCCTAGAGGCATTGTCCGAAGCCCTAGCGGCAGAGGAACTAACTACGCTGCGCTCCATGGTGGATAGGGACGATGTGATACTCGATAAGAGGTCCAAGTCCACCTCTTTTAAACCAGCAGACGAAATAGTCAAATTTCAGGTCCATCCAATGGACCCCACAAAGACGGCCTCCATTGGGGCACAATTAAGTCCTGATGTCGAAGCAGCACTACAAGAATTCCTTCGGGAAAATTGGGACATTTTTGCCGGGCACCCTTCAGACATGCCAGGAATCCCACGCAGGCTGGCAGAGCACAGCCTAAACATCCTAAAACGATTCAAGCCAGTCAAACAAGCTCTTCGGCGATTTTCTGAACCCAAAAGACAGGCAATGGGAGAGGAGCTAGCCAAACTCTTAGAAGCCGGATTCATCAGAGATATAAAACATCCGGACTGGCTAGCCAATCTAGTAATGGTAGCAAAAAAGGACAAATCCTGGCGCCTCTGCGTCGATTTTAAAGACCTTAACAAGGCCTGTCCAAAGGACCCTTTCCCCTCCCTCGCATCGACCAAATCATCGATGCTACCACAAGGCACGATTCATTGTGCTTCCTCGATGCATACTCCGGATACCATCAAATCAAGATGGCGGAGAAAGACCAGGCCGCAACGGCATTCATTACTCCATATGGGCCATTCTGCTTCAACACAATGCCCTTCGGACTCAAAAACGCCGGCGCAACATATCAGCGCATGATTCAAACATGTCTGGCTACCCAGATAGGCAAAACAGTAGAGGCATACGTAGATGATGTGGTCGTCAAGACCAAACATGTCGAAACTCTAGTAGAAGACTTGAGGATGACATTCGACAACCTCCGAGCATATGACATTAAGCTAAACCCGGAAAAATGCGTCTTCGGTGTACCAGCCGGAAAGCTCTTGGGCTTCATCGTATCCGGTAGAGGAATTGAAGCAAAACCGGCCAAAATCCGAGCTCTGTCACAATTGGATATTCCAAAGGACCTCAAGCAAATACAAAAACTAACCGGATGCGTAGCGGCCTTAAGCCGCTTCATCTCCCGTTTGGGAGAAAAGGCTCTGCCCCTCTACCGCCTCCTCCGGCACACCGAACATTTTGAATGGACGGATGCTGCCACAGCCGGACTCGAAGAAATAAAGGCCATACTAGCAACAAATCCGGTACTGGCCGCACCCAACCTGGGCGAACCTATGTTATTATATATCGCAGCAACACATCAAGTTGTCAGCGCGGTACTCGTCGTCGAGCGAGAGACAGAAGGGCACAAATTCCCTCTTCAAAAACCAGTGTACTACGTATCCACTGTTCTAACTCCATGCAAGTCCCGGTACCCACATTATCAAAAGATAGTGTATGCGGTGTTCATGGCATCCCGGAAGCTGCGACACTACTTTCAAGAGTGTTCCATAACGGTGGCCTCCGAAGTACCTCTCAATGATATTATAAACAATCGCGACGCAACGGGCAGGATTGCAAAATGGGCTATTGAGCTCTTACCATTTGACATAACCTATAGACCACGGCGAGCTATAAAGTCGCAGGTTCTGGCTGACTTCGTCGCTGAATGGACCGAAGCCGAACTCCCTAAAGAGTACGGCGCATACTCCAATTGGATCATGCATTTCGACGGATCCAAAATGTTGGCTGGCTTGGGGGCTGGCGTCGTCCTGACGTCCCCAACTGGAGACACAATCCAATACGTACTTCAAATAATGTACATGGACTCCAACAACACAGCCGAATACGAGGCCCTTCTACATGGCCTCCGGATGGCAATCTCCATGGGCATTCAATGCCTAGAGGTGCGCGGGGATTCAAACCTCGCAATATCCCAAGTAAATGGAGACTTTGACGCCAAAGATCCAAAAATAGCAGCTTACCGCAACGCCGTCCTAAAAATGTCAGCTCGGTTCAAAGGACTCGAATTCCACCATGTAGCCCGGGACAATAACCAGGCAGCAGACGTGTTAGCGCGCATCGGCGTGAAACGAGATGTCGTCCCTCCAAACATCTTCCTGGAATGGCTCTTTAAGCCATCCGTGTTATGGGAAGAGGAGTCCGGAAATAACAATCCGGAGCCAGCCGCATCACCTAACTCAGACCATTCTGACACAATCGGCGGCTCAGCCATTGAAGTAACACCTTCAGCTCATGAAATAATGGCAGTAATTGCCTCGTGGACAGAACCATTCCTAGCCTACTTAATTCGGCAGGAACTTCCCGAAGACCAAAATGAGGCCCGCTGCATAGTTCGGCGATCTAAAGCCTACAAGGTCCATGAGGGAGAACTTTATAAGAAACGCACAATCGGAGTCCTTCAAAGGTGTATCTCCGAAGAGGAGGGGCGGAATCTCCTGGCTGAAATTCACGCCGGACTCGGCGGGCACCACGCTGCAGCCCGGGCCCTTGTAGGCAAGGCCTTCCGTCCAGGATTTTATTGGCCGATAGCCCGGGCAGATGCTCAGGACTTAGTCCAACGATGCGTCGGTTGCCAGCTCTTTGCTAATCAGAGCCACATGCCACCCACCGCCCTCAAAACTATACCCATTACCTGGCCGTTCGCGGTCTGGGGGCTTGACATGGTTGGACCCCTTAAAGGGGGAACCCACAAGCACAAATACTTATTGGTCATGGTGGACAAATTCACAAAATGGATTGAGGCCAAGCCGGTTAAAACGGCTGAATCCGGACCGGTGATAGACTTCGTATCCGGGGTAGTACACCGTTTTGGCATCCCCCACAACATCATCACTGATAACGGCACGAACTTCACGGCCGACGAGGTTAAACTCTGGTGCAAAAACATGGGCATCAAGCTCGATTACGCTTCAGTCTATCAGCCCCAAACTAACGGTCAAGCCGAGCGAGCAAATGGTCTAATCATGAGCGGCATCAAACCCAGACTAGTGCGGTCCCTCAAGGAATCTAACATGCACTGGGTAGAGGAGCTCGACTCCGTACTCTAGGGACTGCGGACCACGCCAAACCGAACTACTGGATTCACACCATTTTTCATGGTATACGGTGCAGAGGCAGTTCTGCCCTGCGATATAATTCATGACTCACCTCGTGTGCGCATGTACGAAGAAAGAGAAGCCGAGTTGGATCGGCGGGACAGTTTGGACGCCTTAGAGGAGGAGCGGGACGTGGCAAAGGCTCGTTCCGCATTTTATCAGCAGTAGGCTCGAAGATATCAAAGCAGAGAAGTACGGGCCAAAACTTACAATGTCGGCGAACTCATTCTACGCCTGCCGGACAAGAAAAAGGACAAACTTAAGCCCAAGTGGGAAGGTCCCTTCATCATCGACCAAGTCCTGACCAGCGGAGCATACCGTCTATGTAAAGCATCGGACAACCGACTCGAGCCGAACCCATGGAACGCAGCCCGTCTCCGAAGATTCTACGCCTAAACACCGGACTAGGAGTTCGTCTCACTCCCCCGTCCACCTTTTTATATTTTTTACTGTCTCTTCCCACTTTTTTTTCAATACCTTTTATAGGCTGATTTGCGCTTTGTTCGCACACACTTGATGTGCTCCTAGCACTCATTATACCTGGGGGCTTCTTTACGAGAAGCTTATTCATATGGGCTTCATGCCCAATACATGTGTCATACTTCCGCATGTACCTTTTATTCACCATTATATGCATCGATATGACTTAAGTTTTGGCCAAGTTGGGTTGCCTGGCTCCTGTGCTTACCCCTACGTTCCCGATTGTTCGGCTAGGAGGTAAAGGGAGCACCTCTGCGATTGTTACTGCCGGGTCAGCCGGATGTGTACCTCAGACTGGGTGAAGCCGAAAGCTAGCGTTCTTAAGAGAATATTCGGTCGGTGACCTAAAAGATGATTTATTACTTACTTATTTATCTGCCCCAGATGCTTTTTTTTCTATTTTCGCAGTCCGGCATTGCACCTTAGGGCATGCCTCCCAGGGAAAGGAACCCTTAACGGAACTATTCTCCCTGGAAGATGTTTCTTACTAACCATGTAATATAACATAACTAGTTGGGCACTTGTCTGATAAAGCAATTATGACCCCGACGCCTTGTCTCCATGCATGCCCTGGTTCTTTTATAACCGTGAGGGTATTCGGACACACTCCGGACTGTTGGGTCCCGAGGTTGAAGCGAAACGGTCCGCAAAGACAAACGATCTACAATCCGGCTAGAAGGCATCTTACATGTCATTTCAAATTACATCGTCAAACCGACTGATTGTACTCCTCCTCAATCCCATCAAACAGGCTGTCTAATTTACAGTCCTGTTGGGAATATTTCGCGGCCAGTTCTACTTGGCCGTACATCAAGCTCACAGGGATCTCCTTCCCATCAGGCCCCGCAGGTCCGACCTCGGCCATGTGGTTTGGGTCAGCCTTCGGGTATCGCGTCTTCACCATGGCCCAGGCCTCCCTGGCGCCCTGACGGCAAGCCGATATCTTCGACAAACGGAGGCGTCGCCGTGCTCCCTGAAGCTTCTCAGCAAGCTCACCAAGGCCCTCGGGTAGGGAGACGGATGGCCATAAAGCCTGAACGATGCCACTCATCGCCTGCCGAACACGTTCGAACAATTGCACCAGCTCGGGAAGTTGGTCACCCATTGACCCAGGCATTTCCTCCGCAGGGCGACCTGTGAGCACACCTAAAGACATATTTCTATCAATCAACTTCCTCGCCGAATTCTTCTTTTCAAAGGTATTTGCTCAAGCACTTACTATAAATGCTGCGACGAAGCCGCTGATTCTCCTTCACGGAGCCAGACAGCTGGGCCCGAACACCCTTCAGCTCTTCTCCTAGTTGGGTGTGGGCATCTTGGAGCTTGTTTCTCTCCTGTTGCACCTTCATAAGCACCCTCTCGCTGGCCTTTAGCTGACGCAGTAGCTGTTGCTTGTCCGGATCTAGTCCGGCGCCCTCTGCAATATTATTGTCAGATTCACGCCGCACTTTGTTAATTAATTATTTTTTTCAAAGTACGTCTTACCAGCGGGGGTCTCGGTGGCTCCCCCTGTGGCGGCCAATGCGGCCTCAAGTTGGGCCTTGCACTCTTGGAGCTCCTGGGACAGATGGGTATTCTTCTCCGTAAGATCCTGCATAAAAATTGATCCTTAAATCAGTTATTTTAACTATTTTAAGTCTCGGGGGCTACTGGTATATATAACTATTAAAATTACTTACACGTATGTCTTTCACATACTGCTCCGTGGCTCTGGTTAACCAATCTTGAGCTGCACGGAGGTGCGCGTTTCCCGCATCAAAGGCATTTAACGCCTTTGGGGAGAAACACGCGTCACGAAGAACTATCCGGCGACGCCTGTGATTCATGGCGCTCTCCACCTCAGACCGGGTGGCGGACAGCCTATCGGCATCCTCCGTCGGAGGAGCGTCCGACTCATGCCTTGTATTCGCCTCCCCTCCCGGGCCATGCATTGGAGCATGGCTGGCGGAGGCTTGATTGGCAACCTCTCCGGACACTGCCCGGCGAGCGCTCTTTCTGGAAAAGTTATGAGCATTAATATACCTCCTAGGAATCCTTCCCTTAAAAATAGCAGTGCTCCGTACCGTTGCGGCGATGTTTCAGTTCGCGTCGCACTCCTCTTCCGCCTGCTGGGTCGGACTGACCCTTGTTGGCCGGCCACCGCGGGTTCGGCTTCCCGCCTTAAAGGCACCTCCTGCGATGCACCATCAGTATGGGATGGTCAGAATTGAGCACGGATTATATAATGGTGTCAAGACCTCGGTCGTAGTCACCTGGGAGGCTGGAAACAAACCGGGGTAGTCAGCCGTAATGGCGACTAAAGCATTGTCTATGCTGAGCTGGTGGAACACCCCGTCGATCAGTTCCACCGCTAAGTCCGGATCCTCCTCGGAGGCCGGATCAAGGGACCTTTCTGGATCCTCGGGTTGTGGAGCTAGGCTTTTTATGCCCTCCACATCCCGACGCAGTTCCTGTGTCAAAATCATACAATAAGACAATTGCCTTTAAAGGCACGGATCAGATATACATGCGACCGCTTACCCAGCTCCGAGGGTTGTTCATGGAAAACCCGTTTAGAGGATTCGTGCGAAGGAAGTCCTCCTTTTCCGCCTTGTACAAGCCGGACAGGATCTTCACCAGGTCGTCAGCCGAGCCAGGTCCCTTGCGGCCGTGACGGGTGGCGTCATCGTCTCCATTGAAATCCCACATGGGGTAGCCCCTATATTGGAGCGGCTGCACCCCGTGCATAATGCATGTGGCCATGACTCCGATCATGGTTTATCCGGAATGGGCTAGCAGCCGTATCCGGCCCATCAAGTAATGGACGCTCCTATCATCTTCTCGTTGAGGGCTCCGTGGGCGCCAACTCAGGCATTTCTTCAGTGGAGCGTTGCTAAACTCCGGAAGGCCGATTCGGACTGGATCCGGCAGCAGAGCGTCCTCCATATAAAACCACTCCGAAGGCCAGTCTTCGGACGCCTTCTTCGGGGTCCCGGACAGGTATCCGGTCCCGGCGATGCGCCATATTTCGGCTCCGCCCACTTGATATATCGACCCCTCGTGAGAGTGGGGTACGAGGCAGAACAGCCTCTTCCACAGTGCAAAATGGGACTCAATGCCCAAGAACAGCTCACACAGAGCTACTAAGCCCGCGATGTGCAAAATGGAGGCAAGTGTAAGATGATGAAGCTGGAGTCCATAGAACTCCAGGAGCCCCCGGAGAAACGGATGTATAGGAAATCCGAGTCCCCTTATTAAGTAGGGGACGAAGCACACCCGCTCTCCGTTGGAGGGATTGGGGGCGCTCTTCGCCTGCTTCCCACCCTTGTAGGTGGCCAATCCGGCTCGAACCGGAACCATGAAGGCCGGGGGAAGATATCCCTCTGCTTGGAGCGTCACTAACTCGCTGTGCGGGACTGAGCATCTCCTCCAATCTCCTGGCTTAGGGCTGGGAGCGCGAGAAGAGGAGCCGCGTCGACTATCCATGATGGAATGGGTTTGGTGTCAGATGCGCCTCGATGAGTACTTGCGGAAGGAGGATGGTGTGATTTGGATCTGGATCCTCACCTCTCTTATAGGCAGCTTATTTACGCAGCTAGGGGGTAAAACATAAAAATACCCTGGCTTTTCGCATTCGTACGACGCGTGGAAGAAGTCCATTATTGGACGTGGAAGCCAAGGAGCGCAGCATTTATGAAGCAACCGGACACTATCCAGCAAACACATGGAGCATGGAGAAGAACCCGCCTTGCAAACGCCGAAGACAACATACGCGCCGGATTCATCGTTATTGAAGCCTGGTTCGGGGGCTACTGAGGGAGTCCCGGACTAGGGGGTGTCCGGATAGCCGAACTATCATCATCGACCGAACTCCAAGACTATGAAGATATAAGATTGAAGACTTTGTCCCGTGTCCGTATGGGACTTTCCTTGGCGTGGAGGGCAAGCTTGGCGATACGGATATGTAGATCTCCTACCTTTGTAACCGACTCTGTGTAACCCTAGCCCTCTCCGGTGTCTATATAAACCGGATGGCTGTAGTCCATAGGACGAACAACAATCATACCATAGGCTAGCTTCTAGGGTTTAGCCTCCTTGATCTCGTGGTAGATCTACTCTTGTAACCCACATCATCAATATTAATCAAGCAGGACGTAGGGTTTTACCTCCATCAAGAGGGCTCGAACCTGGGTAAAAACATCATGTCCCTTGTCTCCTGTTACCATCCGCCTAGACGCACAGTTCGGGACCCCCTACCCGAGATCCGCCGGTTTTGACACCGACAGCGCCCCAAGATAATATTCAAGGACAACCAAGAGCCTAAGCTTGGGGATGCCCCGGAAGGCATCCTCTCTTTCGTCTTCGTACCATCGGTAACTTTACTTGGAGCTATATTTTTATTCACCACATGATATGTGTTTTACTTGGAGCGTCATTTCCTTTTGTTAGTTTTTGCTTGCTGTTACTTAGATTAGTGGTTTTCATCTTTAGTTTCAATAAATAGGTCAAGGATAGCCTTTGCCATGCTTATTTTTCTAGTATACATGTTGCTGTTTGAAAACAAAAAGTTTACCGCTGTTGCAAAAATTCCCTAGAAAATTAAGAGAGTGGTATAATGTTTAATCTTTTTGCATATTGAGATCTGATAAATTTATTACAATGGGAATTTTAGTTCATAATTTTTGGAGTTAGGGAAGTATGATGAATCTTGCATTCTTTACAGACTGTACTGTTTTGACAGATTGCTGTTATGGTTGCATTGTTTGCATATGTTTGCTTGTTTAATTATTCTAGTTGGTAATAGGAGTATTAAATATGTAGAGGCATTTAGTATGCAATGTTGAATAATTGTTTAAGTGATTTGTTATAGTAGAAAATGATAAGGTTTTGCACTGGTTTATACTAACCTACCTCACGAGTTCTTGTTGAGTTTATTGTGAATGAAGCTTTTGATAAAAAGAGAAACCATGATATGAGAGGAATTAAGGAGACACAAAAACTCAAGATTGGGGATGCCCAAGGCACCTCAAGATAATATTTCAAGAAGTCTCAAGCATCTAAGCTTGGGGATGCCCCGGTAGGCATCCCACCTTTCTTCTTCAACAACTATCGGTTAGTATCGGTTGAGTCTAAGTTTTTGCTTCTTCACATGAGTTGTGCTATCCTTGCAATGTAGTTTTCTTTAGCTTTGCTTGATGTTTGAATAAAGTATCAAGATCTGAAATTATTAAATGAGAGAGAGTCTTCACATAGTTGCACAATTATTCGACTACTCATTGATCTTCACTTATATCTTTCGGAGTAGTTTTTGTTATTGCTCTAGTACTTCACTTATATCTTTTAGAGCACGTTGGTGGATTTGTTTTATAGAAACTATTGATCTCTCATGCTTCACTTAGATTATTTTGAGAGTCGTTAATAGCATGGTAATTTGCTTAATATTAATATACTTGGTATTCAAGATATGTGAAACTTTCTGTTGAGTGTGTTGAATACTAAGAAAAGTTTGATGCTTGATAATTGTTTTGAGATATGGAGGTGATAATATCAAAGTCGTGCTAGTTGAGTAATTGTGAATTTGAGAAATGCTTGTGTTGAAGTTTGCAAGTCCCGTAGCATGCACGTATGGTTAAAGTTGTGTAACAAATTTGAAACATGAAGTGTACCTGGCTTGTGCATCCTTATGAGTGGCGGTCGGGGACGAGCGATGGTCTTTTCCTACCAATCTATCCCCCTAGGAGCATGCGTGTAGTACTTGATTTTTGATGACTTCTAAATTTTTGCAATAAGTATATGAGTTCTTTTGACTAATGTTGAGTCCATGGATTATACGCACTCTCACCCTTCCGCCTTTACTAGCCTCTTCGGTACCGTGCATTGCCCTTTCTCACCTTAAGAGTTGGTGCAAACTTCGCCGGTGCATCCAAACCCCGTGATACAATACGCTCTATCACACATAAGCCTCCTTATATCTTCCTCAAAACAGCCACCATACCTACCTATCATGGCATTTCCATAGCCATTCCGAGATATATTGCCATGCAAATTCCATCATCATCATGACATACATTACTTTTGTCATATTGCCATTGCATGATCATGTAGTTGACATCGTATTTGTGGCAAAGCCACCATGCATTATTTTTCATACATGTCACTCTTGATTCATTGCACCATCCCGGTACACCGCCGGAGTCATTCATATAGAGTCATATCTTGTTCTAAGTTTCGAGTTGTAATCCTTATGTTGTAATCAATAGAAGTGTGATGATCATCATTATTAGAGCATTGCCCAAAAAAAGAGAAAGGCCAAAAAAAGGCCCAAAAAAAAGAGGGGCAATGCTACTATCTCTTTTTCCACACTTGTGCTTCAAAGTAGCACCTTGTTCTTCATGTAGTGAGTCTCATATATTGTGCTTCAAAGTAGCACCTTGTTCTTCATGTAGTGAGTCTCATAAGTTGTCTTTTTCTACTAGTGGGAATTTTTCATTATAGAACTTGGCTTGTATATTCCTACGATGGGCTTCCTCAAATTGCCCTAGGTCTTCATGAGCAAGCGAGTTGGATGCACACCCACTAGTTTTCTTTTGTTGAGAATTCATAGCTCTAGTGCATACGTTGCATGGCAATCCCTACTCCTCATGTTGACATCAATTCATGGGCATATCCATAACCCGTTGATTATCCTCGTCAATGTGAGACTTTCTCCTTTTTGTCTTCTCCACACAATCCCCATCATCATATTCTATTCCACCCATAGTGCTATATCCATGGCTCGCGCTCATGTATTGCGTGAAGGTTGAAAAAGTTTGAGATTATTTGAGTATGAAACAATTGCTTGGCTTGTCATCGGGGGTATAGAAGTTGGGAACATCTTTGTGTGACGAAAATGAAGCATAGCCTAACTATATGATTTTGTAGGGATGAACTTTCTTTTGCCATGTTATTTTGAGAAGACATGATTGCTTTATTAGTATGCTTGAAGTATTATTACTTTTGTGTCAATATGAACTTTTGTCTTGAATCTTTCGGATCTGAATATTCATATCACAAGTAAGAAGAATTACATTGAAATTATGCCAAAGTATCAATCCGCATCAAAAATTCTTTTTTATCATTTACCTACTCGAGGACGAGAAGGAATTAAGCTTGGGGATGCTTGATACGTCTCCAACGTATCTATAATTTTTGATTGCTCCATGCTACTTTATCTACTGTTTTAGGAAATATTGGGCTTTATTATCCACTTTTATATTATTTTTGGGACTAACCTATTAACCGGAGGCCCAGCCCAGATTTGCTGTTTTATGCCTATTTCAGTGTTTCGAAGAAAAGGAATATCAGACGAAGTCAAAACGAAACAAAATCAACTGGAGAAGTTATTTTTGGAAGGAAAGCAACCCAGGGAACTTGGAGTGCACGTTAGGGGAGATACGGGCTACCCATGAGGGTGGGGGCGCCCCCCCCCTGGGCGCGCCCCCTACCTCGTGGGGCCCCTGTAGCTCCACCGACGTACCCCCTGCACCCATATATACCTACGTAACCTAAAACTTCCATAACAAAAGATAGATCGGGAGTTCTGCCGCCGCAAGCCTCTGTAGCCACCAAAAACCTCTCGGGAGCCCGTTTTGGCACCCTGCCGGAGGGGGAACCCATCACCTGTGGCCATCTTCATCATCCCGGCGCTATCCATGACGAGAAGGGAGTAGTTCACCCTCGGGGCTGAGGGTATGTACCAGTAGCTATGTGTTTGATCTCTCTCTCCTGTGTTCTCTCTCGTGTTCCCTCTATGGCACGATCTTGATGTATCCCGAGCTTTGCTATTGTAGTTGGATCTTATGATGTTTCTCCCCCTCTACTCCCTTGTGATGAATTGAGTTTCCCCTTTGAAGTTATCTTATTGGATTGAGTCTTTATGAGAACACTTGATGTATGTCTTGCCGTGATTATCTGTGGTGACAATGGGATATCATGTGCCACTTGATGTATGTTTTGGTGATCAACTTGCGGGTTTCGTGACATTGGGAACCTATGCATAGGGGTTGGCACACGTTCTTGACTCTCCGGTAGAAACTTTGGGGCACTCTTTGAAGTACTTTTATGTTGGTTGGATGAATCTGAGATTGTGTGATGCATATCGTATAATCATGCCCACGGATACTTGAGGTGACAATGGAGTATCTAGGTGACATTAGGGTTTTGGTTGATTTGTATCTTAAGGTGTTATTCTAGTACGAACTCTTTTATAGATTGATCCGAAAGATTAACTTTGAGGTGGTTTTGTACCCTACCATAATCTCTACGTTTGTTCTCCGCTATTAATGGCTTCGGAGTGACTCTTTGTTGCATGTTGAGGGATTGCTATATGATCTATCTATGTTATTATTGTTGATAGCGAAAGTATGAACCCTAGGCCTTATTTCCTATCATTGCAATACCGTTTACGCTCACGTTTATCATTAGTTACCTTGCTGTTTTTATAATTTCAGATTACAAATACCTTTATCTACTATCTATTTTGCACTTGTATCACCATCTCTTCGCCGAACTAGTGCACCTATACAATTTGCCATTGTATCGGGTGTGTTGGGGACACAAGAGACTCTTTGTTATTTGGTTGCGGGGTTGTTTGAGAGAGACCATCTTCATCCTACGCCTCCCACAGATTGATAAACCTTAGGTCATCCACTTGAGGGAAATTTGCTACTGTCCTACAAACCTGTGCACTTGCAGGCCCAATAACGTCTACAAGAAGAAGGTTGTGTAGTAGACATCAATTGCCATGCCAGCCTCTAACCTTTTCACCCTTCCTAGCAAACCATTACTTCGCTATGTTACCGCTTTGCTCAGCCCCTCTTATAGCATTGTTAGTTGCAGGTGAAGTCGAAGATTTCTCCATGATGGACAGGATTATGTTGGGATATCACAATATCTCTTATTTAATTAATGCACCTATATACTTGGTAAAGGGTGGAAGGCTCAGCCTTATGCCTGGTGCTTTGTTCCACTCTTGCCGCCCTAGTTTCCGTCATACCGGTGTTATGTTCCTTGATTTTGCGTTCCTTACGTGGTTGGGTGATTTATGGGACCCCCTTGACAGTTCGCTTTGAATAAAACTCCTCCAGCAAGGCCCAACCTTGGTTTTACCATTTGCCTACCTAAGACTTTTTCCCTTGGGTTTCTGGAGACCGAGGGTCATCTTTATTTACCCCCCCCCCCCCCCCCGGGGCTAGTGCTCCTTCGAGTGATGGTCCGAACCGAGTAGACTGGGGGGCCACCTCGGGGAAACTTGAGGGCTGGTTTTACTCGTAGGATGTCTCATCCAGTGTGCCCTAAGAACGAGATATGTGCAGCTCCTATCGGGATTTGTCGGCACATCGGGCTGCTTTGCTGGTCTTGTTTTACCATTGTTAAAATGTCTTGTAAACCGGGATTCCGAGACTGATCGGGTCTTCCAGGGAGAAGGAATATCCTTCGTTGACCGTGAGAGCTTGTGATGGGCTAAGTTGGGACACCCCTGCAGGGTATAAACTTTCAAGAGCCGTGCCCGCGGTTATGTGGCAAATGGGAATTTGTTAATATCCGGTTGTAGAGAACTTGACACCAGATTCGAATTAAAACGCATTAACCGCGTGTGTAGCCGTGATGGTCTCTTTTCGGTGGAGTCCGGGAAGTGAACACTGTTTTGGGGTATGTTTGACATAAGTAGGAGTTCAGGATCACTTCTTGATCATTGCTAGATTCACGACCGTTCTGTTGCTTCTCTTCTCGCTCTTATTTGCGTATGTTAGCCACCATATCATGCTTAGTCGCTGCTGCAACCTCACCACTTTACTCCTTTCCATACCCATTAAGCTTTGCTAGTCTTGATACCCATGGTAATGGGATTGCTGAGTCCTCGTGGCTCACAGATTACTACAACAACAGTTGCAGGTACAGGTTATGCGATGATCATGACGTGAGAGTGATGTTTGCTTGTTTTGGAGTTCTTCTTCTGCTCCTTCTTTGATCAAGGGATAGGTTCCAGGTCGGCAGCCTGGGCTAGCAGGGTGGATGTCATTTGAGCTTCTGTTTGTGGTTCATCTGTAGTCGGATGTTGATCTTATGTATGATGTATTGTTGTACCCTTGCGGCATTTGTATGTCTTGTATGTATCCCCAGTTATTATGTAATGGTACGATGTAATGATATCCACCTTGCAAAAGCATCTCCAATATGTGCTTCTATCCTTGGTGGGACCTTCGAGTTCCTTTAGGATAGGGTCGCATATTGGGCATGACAATGTATAATCTAGAAGACTCCATGGTTGAACTTAATTCATGACTAACTTTGCCACAACTAAGCTTAGGCAAAGTTATTAGTTATTCAAAATGAGAGCCACAAGTTGGCAAGCCTAAGGGAATCTTGTCACATTTTTTGTGTGTATGTCATGTGGGGCCTTAGTGTGGCTTGCCTAAGGTGTGGCTTGAACCAAACACTCACCTAAGTTAATGAAACTTGCCTAACCTTACGTGGGGCTCGTTGGATATGATCTACATTCCACCAGATTCTACCACATGTAGAATCTAGAAAAAGCATAATGCACAAACCACTAGAATCTCATGCGTGCAATGCACGTGTACCTTACTAGTACTAGTTGGTAGTAATAAGAAACAAATTCCAGTTTTGGCACGAGCTCGTACTGCGGGAGCACCACAAGGCCTGCCGCAGGAGTTACATTTCCCTCTCGGGGCCCACGGGACCAAACTTCTGCGGCTTAGTGCCCGGCCTATGAGTCAATGACATGCGGACCTTAAATGCAGCTGGCCCACATGTCATTCTCATGGTGGTGGCGTGGTTCGCGACTCACTCATTCGAGATGAACCGGCCGGTGGTGGCGTGGCCGTGGTGAGGGTGCCACAACTGGGTGTCGAGGCGTTACGAGGCATAGATGGCCACACTGGCGGGTACTACCTGTAGTACAGAAGTACTCCAGTTGAGGATTGATGTCCGGGACGAGTTGTTTGGTTTGAGACTAAGCTTACCAAAGCTTGCCACACCTAAGGTTAGGCAAATTTGACCAACTTAGGTGTGTGTTTAGTTCAAGCCACATCTTAGGCAAGCCACACTATGGTCCCACATCACATACACACAACAAGTGTGGCAAGATTCCCTTAGGCTTGCCAACTTGTGGCTCTCATTTTGAAGAACTAACCTTAGGCAAGTTTGGCAACATTGGGTTGTTTGGTTCTAGGCCTAGGAGTGCCACACTTTGCCATACAATGTTGCCAAACTTGCCTGAGCCACAAGTTGGCAAGCCTAAGGGAATCTTGCCACACTTGTTGTGTGTATGTGATGTGGGACCATAGTGTGGCTTGCCTAAGATGTGGCTTGAACCAAACACACACCTAAGTTGGTCAAATTTGCCTAACCTTAGGTGTGGCAAGCTTTGGCAAACTTAGTCTCAAACCAAACAACCTTATGGCAAAGTGTGGCACTCCTAGGCCTAGAACCAAACAACCCCGAAATGTGTCACAGCCGCTGGATGAAAATTTGATGGTGCGGGAGTACGGATCGAAGCACAGCAGCGGAGCAGGCAAACCGCATCCAATCGGGTGTGTCTGTGGTAGAAAGTTGATGGTCGCCGCAGTTCAGCTGGCCAGCATGTCATGCACACAAAGGCAGAGGAGTGGTGGGGCCGAGAGGGATGAGGGGCACGTCGAGGGGATGAGGATCCCTTGACGCGAACAATCCTACCATTCTGTCACTAACATGTGGGACCCACAAGCGTGGGTCCCACCTGTCAGCAAAGGAAAGGCAGGGCAAGGCAGTGATAGCCACGTCAGAGGATCCATGTCCACGTCGGGGGACGTCGTGCCGTGGGTTGGAGCGGTGTCGTGGGAATCGCATGTGGGTGCGGCAGTGATAGAAACAAGAAACATGATGGTCGCCGTGGTTCAACTTCCATGGACAAGCTGTCATGTCTGCTGACACATGTATATCAAAACTAGAGTGTTTATATTTCAAGCACGTGAACAAGTATTATACTACTACTTTGGATCCATTGCAACGCACGGGCCAGGACATTGGTACTAGTAGTGTCCATCTCTATCTCTAGAGGCCTTCCCTCGTTCATCCTTTTCTCTCCCAAGATAAACTACTCATACAAATGCATCTTGATGTTCCATGGAACGCATGAGGATGTTTCCTTGGGAGTCTCTCCAGCGCGGCGTGGCCGTAGTTGCAAGTTGACGCCCCTTGAGATGCCGATGTTGAGGGGCACTCGGATTTCCTCCGATGAGCAGGTAAGATGAGTTTGATCACGTAGTAAATGCATTCTAAAGACTACTTCCGTGTCCATTTATTAATTCTCCCCCTGCCCACTGTTTCACAGGTTAGGCTCGGTGCGAGTGGAGATTGGCTTGCATATGTACGGGAGGGTACCAACATCAATTTGCACAACATTTACAACGGTGACACCGTTCCCGTAGAACCTTTGTCCAACATTGGGATCGGCCATGCAACGGGCCACCGCATGAATTGGTACGATGGAACCATGGTGAGATTGAATAACATAGCATGAACCTTGCACATGGCGGTCAAAGGCGGACCATGCTATCTGCGGCCGATTTGTTGTCGTACGAGTACGAAGACGTTGTGCTCCTTTCTAACCGCATCTTCGCGGTGACAAACTAGGGGACTTATTTTGTATGGGACACATCCCATGATATACTCCCTCTCTCCCAGTTTATTTGTTTTGAGTCTTTTTGTTTTATAGGTTTCAAATTCAAATTTAGAGCTCCCCATCACATGTTGAGATTACAATGTCCATTAAATCGTTGCGTGCATGTATAGTAAAGAAACAAATCTCGAGTTTGCACGAGTTCGTGCAGCGGTAGCACCACAAGCCCTGGCACGGGAGTTACATTTCCCTCTCAGGGCCGTCGGAACTGAGCTTCAGCGCCTTACTACACCTACCTTTGAGTCAATAACATGTGGACCCGATAGGTGATTGGTCCACATGTGATGCTCCCGAAGGCAGAGGGGCAGTGGGGCCAAGAGGTGTGAGCCGCAGGTCGGGGGACGTGTGCTGTCATGGGTTCGAGCAGCGTCATGGGAATCGCGTGTGGCTGTGGTAGAAACTTGATGCTCGCCGCATTTTAGGTGGCCCACATGTCATGCACACAAAGGCAGAGGGGCGGTGCGGCCGAGAGGGGTGAGGCGCACGTCGGGGGCCGTGGTGCCGTGGGTTGGAGAGGCATCGTGGTAATCGCAAGATGAAATGTGATGGTCGCCGTAGTTGAACTTCCATGGACAAGCTGTCATGTCTACAGACACATGCACTGCATACCGATCACTGGAAGGAGTAGCAGAGAAAGCTATATATGCGGATAAATAGTTCCTTATAGCCAAGCGGACCCATGCTACTACTCTATTCCAATGACATGCACACCATCGAAATAGTCCATCTATATCAATATACACCGAGAGGGAATAATTTTTTTATAAGAGAGGAAATAGTTCATCCATCCATAATGCCCTCTTGCTGGTGCAGCCTTTTGTTCTTCTTGTTCTTCTTCTTCTTCTTCTTCTTCTTCTTCTTCTTCTTCTTCTTCTTCTCATTTTCTGTGGAAGACGGCTTCGCAACAAGCTCTTTGGACCTTGCAGGTATCTCGAAACTCACACGAGCATCGAGGGCAGCATATTTTATCCGCTCGTACGTCAAGGGATAATTCTCCCATCCAGACGACCTCAATGCCACCGTCTCGTCACCCTTCTGAAGATTTGTACCGAGCACAAAATTTGCTACGTCGAATAGGGATGGTGTCTGTTTATCACAATCTTCTACAGGAATTTTGATTCTGGTTTGTAGGTCAGCGATGCTTTTCAAATCAAGGTTGTACGGCTCCAGCTTCTGTTTGTCCCCTTCGATGGCTGCCCCACAGAAGTATACGTCCTCCCGAGACAAGAAATCGTGAAGCTCACCTGGTATGGAGGGCGAGTGTATGATGTGGTACACCAAAACATCATCTTCGAGGCACAGCTGAAGGACGGCGGCGCGCTGGATCTTCCCAGGGGCACGCTCCGTGTACTCTGCATCGAGACCGATGACCCTCGTCTCTACCTTTTCGAGGGAGTTGGATACATTGTTGATCCACTGCCGAACAACCCTTGGGTGGACGGTGACGGTGGCAACTATGCGCATCGAGCCTTCGACGAGGACATGTTGGACGGTAAAAACCTGCATCTCGATCTCTTTCAGCATTTGGAACCGCTGGAACAGAGGGCTATGGTTTGGAGAATTAGGATTAGATGGCTAGTCTAACTGAAGTAGTAGATGATTATTTAAAGAGGTTAAAACAGTGTGAACGCAGTGGGGTTTGGATGCAAATGAAGACGAAGGAGAGGTGAAGAAGCCGAGGAGAATCGGTTCCCGATGGAGAAGTAAATGGGAGAAGTGGCGTGCAGGCAGTTGATTAGACGGCTAGGTAGACTAAACGAAAAGGCTATGCGGGTAGACTGATGAGTCATACCTGTTCATGTACGTGCCCATCCTTCCTGATAGGTGGGACCTATGCAAACAGATAAAAAAATGTGTCGTAGCTGGTTCAGATGGATATTGGCGCATGAGTGGGAGACACAACATTCTCTGGTTAATGAATACCCCCTCCGTTTAGGTGAGTATAATTCACCTTATGAAAATCAGGTTTTCCAAAAACCTTTAGGCGTGGAGCATTAACTTCCTGCTCGATCCCCTCCTAGCCTTGTTAGCCAGCGTTCTCTTCCTCTATTGTCGCGTTCTACCTTTCTATTTTTCCTCTTCTCAAGTGTGGAACAATCTGCATGCCATCCTTGATGCACCAGAACGACCACTGCATGCATAGTGGCAGGGCGTTGATTGTGCATGCACGAGAATTTGGTTCTGCTCGCAATATGGATGATGCCTGAACGATGAAGTGAACAGGCATGCTAGCACGGGAGACCTATTTCCGCTATACAATACTAGAGTACTCATGTTCCTACTAGTAGTAGTAGTAGTACAACTGTGGTACACTTGATGGTCAAAATACTATTCATCCGGTCCTCACAGTGAAGTGACAACACCCTGCGCCTGACACTAGTCCAGGCGGCGTGTTCAGGTTACTAAAGTCAGCCTCACCCTGTGCACTGCGTAGTCTGTCACCGCTGCTGTACAGCACATTGGCGCCTTGCCACGTCTCCCTCTCCCCTCCCATAGCACCACTCCATCTCCATCTCCTTCTCCGTCTCCGTCTCCATCTCACTGTGCCCCCGTGTACCGTCGCCTCACTCGCCTCCCCCAGTACCACTATTCCCTCACTAGCCGCTCCAGCACCGACAGCCTTCTCCCCCGTAAATCAAGCCCCCAAAAAACCCCACCTTCCAAACTCCACCATGGCCGAACGCGAACCGCGCAACATCCATATGAGCCGCGATTGGAGCAATTTCCCCAATGACATCCTCGACCTCTGTTGTTCATGTATGGATAGGTTGAGCGCCCTGCGGCTGGCTGCATGCTCGAGGGACATGCACACGGCCATCATCGAAGCGAGGCCTAAGCTTTTCAAGACACCCTGCTTGCTGCTATCTAGTCTTGCGAGATTGGCTCGCCATGATACGAAGGTGTACATGATGCCCCTCGACTTAAATCCGATCTCCATTAGCCGAAACTTCTTTGCATGTATGTAGTGGGTCACCGTACATCATTTCCCTCGACATCGATCCGATCACCATCGCCCGAAAATCTTGGCAGGTATGTACTGGGTCGGCATGAACTCCCATCGGATGGCTGCCTTCAGAGAAGACGGTAAAAAGTTGGCGCTCGTGAACTTCCAGACCTCCCATGAGATTATCCTTCCTCCGTTGGATTATATAAAGTATTACCATCGCGGTCCAAGTCATCTAGATTACCACGTCAGTTGGACGGACGTTGTTTTGCAGAAGATTGTAATCTGCCAAGTGCCTACACGACATGCGAATTACGCAGACTTCAAGCTAATTGCCTTGTTCGACCGTGGACTCGCCTATTTTTACGCTGGTGCCTTCTTTAGCTGGAGACTACTCAGCTCGCAGTGGATCATCGTCAAAGCTGATACACACTTATGTGATGCTATTGAACACAATGGCATCATCTGCGTGATCGACAAAGCAGATGGCACCACGTATTGCTGGGACGACGCTTGTAAGTTGTTTCCATCTCATGTTAATGATGATGCCATGACACTGTTTGAACTTTTTGTAATGATTGGCATATCCCTGTTTGAGCGGAATTTGAGTAGAACTATGGCAATGTATTAGAGACGCCGTAAATCAGCTATATTTGGAATGAGTTAATTCATGCGATTGTGACCATGTCATTATAGCCAATTTCTACCCTGAATAATCAAACGGTTAGGAATATATGGATATTATCCTTATTTTACAGTAATATATATAGTACTACTAAATATGAGTGTGTATCAATGGCCATGTTAGTTTCCTCATTTTCATGATGTAGAAACATGCACCACACTATTGGTTTCATCTAACCATACATTAGGGAAGTAAATGTGCATATGGAGAACTCTATATTTGGAAGTAGTGAAATCCTGCAATGCTTACCATGTGTACATACCTATATTCGCCCTTCAGCAATCAATGGCTAGAATAATATCCTCACAAAAATTTGCCCACAGAACACGAGTATATAACAATGCATGGTTTGTTAGTTACCTTGAAGAATTTGTTTTTGAGGACAGAACATGATTACATAACATGCATGACATGGTAGTTTCCTGTGAAGAATCGATTGCGAGATAACATGAGTATAACCATGCATGGCACTTCTATATTTTCGAACCCAGTATACATTTCCCTGTATTTTCCTCCCAGTTCCAACAGGGACATATCAATGTTGTTTCTTGCATTATCCTACTCATACTCTGAACAATGCTGATCTTACATTAACAATGCCTGTCCTTTTTGATACGATGCAGTGTCCCTACAGTTACTGCCCTTTGTAACCACACCACCTTTCCCAAAAACAGGGAAGCACAACTGGTTCCTCGCTCGATCAGACGACGGCAAAAGACTGATGATCATTCGGACACATGAGCCGAAAAGTTATATTGCAAAAACCCCACTGTATACAAGCACCGTGTAATACATGAGTATCCGGACAGTGGCTGTTACGTCTATGAGCAGGATACCAGCTTGTTGGGGCCTTTAGGATTTTTAGTTGGAGGCGGGTAAACAGCCTTGGTTCACACTCTCTGTTTCTCGGACTCAATTATCCGATTAACCAGGAGATCACCGTTGGCAAGGACCTTGATGGCAGAGAGGCTCTGTTTGCTATGGAAAACTGTGTCTACACGGCGAGCCCTAGGAGTTCGGGAGCAAACTCCCCTGATTGTCAATGATACAGCCTGCAGCCAAAAGAAGGTGAGAATGACAAAGGCATCCAGATTAACTTTGATCCTTGGATGTCTCAATTACGACAGGTAGTGATGTGGTTCAAGCCTTCAGGTTGATAGGTAATTGGGCTGTTGCATCGAAAGGGTGGAGTACTGGTGTCTCCGGATCACTGGTCTCTGAAGCGGGGCTGCAAATTATGATGGTGTTGGATCATCTCTTCGAATGACTTTGTTGTCTTTGTTGCTGGTTCTGGATGGGTAGTTCTTTCTTTTGTTATGCATATTCCTTGTCATTTGGTCATCCTCGTCTATGTCACTCTTACTATGTAATAGTTGCTTCTGTTTAGAATGTCATTCTCGTCTGGATCACAAGAGTCTGAGCGTTGCAGATGGGTGCGTTTTGGTGGTGTAGCAAGACTTCTTATGAACTATCATGTCTTGCTGTTTATGTCAGTAGTAGTCACTAGTCAGTGTTTGAATGTTGTATATATCGTTGTTTTGAACTGTTTATTGTCTCGAACTACTGGTGGGCTAAATGAGGTCAGAGTATATCTCCTTTTTCAAGTTATATAATTTGAGCTCAGCGTCTTTTCGATGATGTACACTTGTTTGGGCCAGTGAGGTGAATATGGGCTGAGTAGTAACGCAATGCCAAACAGGTCAATTATGACTCTCAGGCCGGGCTCTCAAAAGATACTGAAAAAAAAGGTTGGGCTCTCCAAAAAAGAAAGAATAAGGACTCTTAGGCCGACATGTGGGCGCCACCGGTGTTTTCGTGCGCTTGCATGCCGAGAGCATATTGGCGCGTGCTCGAAATTCATGCTACCTTTTCATCCCCAGTCTCCCGCCCCTCCCCCACCTCTGGAATCTCGATTCCTACTACAGTTCCCCCAAATCCCCCTCCTGTACTCCCTATACTCAAGCGCACTACCATGTCGCCGGTCAACGCGGATCTCTGAGCCGGAGATCCTGAGGTCCGTCCTACCTTCGGTCGCTACGTGCTGTCGCTCAACAGTGGCATGGCGGCGCTTGATGACCAGTTTGCCGGCAAAGTGCTGATGGTAACCATCAACGGCGACCGGCCTCCCGTCTCGCCGCACGACCTTGTCAAAGCTCTTGGCATTGCGCACGGCATCCAAATAAGTGACTTGCTCGTCGAAGTCTGTCCGCCACCGGCTGATTTCTTCGTCAGGTTCCGGACAACTTTCGACTGCAGTCGTGTGTTCGAATCTTCCCGGAGTTTGTTCTGTGATGCCGCGCTGGTGAGCTTTGATCGGTGGCACCCAGGATGGGGCTCGGTGCCCTCTGAGCTTGAGTTTTTAACAAAGCTTACCTTCCACGGCATGCCTCGACGTGCTTGGAACAGCGAGTCCATGAACGAGCTTATCAACGACCTTGGAGGTGAGCTCGTAAGTATGTTTGTTCCTCCAGACAGCTGGGCTCTGACGGTTATGGCATGGATGAAGAAGCCGTCCACCATACCAAAGGTGATTGGTGTTGAGATACCGGTGCAGGAACCGGGGTTGTACTATTCGTTGCCACCAAGGCCGCCGCGGACCATGTTAGGGATGTACCTGTATCGAGTGTTCCTGCATGTCGAAGAAGTGGTCGATCCATCAATCGAAGTCCTCCCATCGCCGCTGGTGCCAGGGTTCGTCGACGACGTCCATTACAGGAGTCAACGTCAGACTTTCCCCGTGTTGCTCGAAATGATGGATGGCACAGGGCCTACTCCATCGCGCGGCGGAGGCCACTGCTTCTTTGGGAGAAGAGGCAGGGCTGGTTGCCTGGATGTGCTCTAATTTGAGGTAACAACTGAATCTTGTCAGATACTAGTTAAATCCGAGCTATGGGTGTGAAGCACTGATATGCCAGTACATTTGATTGTGACCTGTTCTAATTTTGTACCTGAACTTTTTAGAAAGGACTGTACGTCAACTTAATGTGCTAGCAGAACTTATTGTGTTTTCTGTCTATTTTCTTTGCACAGCATTCAAGATATTTCCTCGTCATTGATAAAGACGAAGAACCGTTATGTACGACTTCGTTGGTTTCAACATAACCCTACCCGTAGCGATCCACTGCTTCCATCCTGATTGTGCCGCGTGCGTGAAATTTTTGTATGCAAGTTCAGTGTGCTATGATGTTTTATATGATTGTGTCAGCTATATAAGTTTTTACTGAGCATCAGCAATGCATATGGCTGAAAGATGTATTTACGAGCATCGACTGATGGGTCTCTCTCTCTCTCACACACACACACACCCACACAAGTGGGACTCGTTGAATTATTTATTTGCTCGTGACAGCTTTTAATTAGGTTCCACTGTAATCTAACTTTTTTCTTAAGTTATTAATTGAGCTCAGTGACTTCAAAAAGTTGTACAGAAGCCTTGTTTGGGCCTTTCCAGCGTCGCTGAATGTGGGTTGAGTAGCCATGTTAGGTTGTACTGTATTACACAGGCCTTTTTTCAACATCAGCAATGCAACTAGGCCGACAGTTGTACATAATAACCGGGTCAACTTGTTATTCTCCGCCCCGCTGGGCTGCAAACTTTCCTAGGAGGTATGCATTAGGTTAACAAGAAAATTGACTTCAAGAAATAATAAATGGGATGTAATTATAATAACTGGGTAGTAACTATGGACCAAATGTGTAATTAGTTTAAAAAATATATTATTTTTGGAATTTGAAAATTTTAATTTCATTACTTGTTGCCCGCGCAATATTTCGTTGGATTTTAACGTAATACAACTTTATTTTGAAATTATATTTAACCTGACTAGAAATTTCGGATGAAAATATTTCGTATCCCATCAAAATGTGGGATTTTTTTTAATTCTGTTTTGAGCGGTTGTTTGAAATTATTAATCATTGTCCTAGCTAGAAGTTGGGTTGTACTTTTAACAAACTATAAATGGGCTGTCGTAAATTCCATTAGAATTAAAAAATGGGATGTACATTCTTACAAATCGCAAATGGGCTATATGTTCTCTGCCAAATCCGAGTTGTGGGCATACTAAGTTGACGCGTACCAAGGGCTTTGTCAACTTAGTCAATATAAACGATTCTAGCTGAAGTGATCGTACGATGTCCATTCAACGGTCATAGTGCTTCTTCAACCTCTGGTCTTCTTGCTCCAGCCGCCCAAAGCAGCACCAGTCGTGCCGCCTGCTCCTGCCTCCCGTTGCCGGCTATGATGCCGCGGAGGCCTCACCGCCCCGTACTACTCCCACCGCTGGCCAGGCCATCCCTCTACTCACCCACACCCCCTGTTATTCTGCGGCGACGGCAGCCTCACACCGCAGCCGAACCAGTGAACCCTCGTACTCCTCTCCGTGCGGGCTTCCACTACTGCGTCTTCCCTGGCTCCGCATTGTCCCCTTCCTAGGCCTCGCCATCGTCCACCGCCCTGGTGCTCTCGGTGCAGCGTGGTCAACGTGGTCAACGACCGACTTCCATCGGAAGAGTAGTGTACGTCGAGAGGCTAACAGCTGGGTCCAGGCGGCCGCAAGGAAGTGCCTCCTTATTACGCGCAAAATAATTATTCCTCCACCTGACAGCAGGGACCCACCGGACGGGCCACCTTATTTCGCAAAAAAAATGTTTCCCCCCTGACTGCTGGGACCCACCGGACGGGCCACCGTATTTCGCGAAAAAAACGTTCCCCCCGCTGTCAGCTCGGACCCACCGGAAGTGCCTCCTTATTACGCACAAAAAATGAATACTCCCCCTGCTAGCTGGGACCCACCATGGTTGGAGGCTGACTTGTGGGCCTACTAAGTTGACTGGGATGGGGGCCTTTGTCAACTTTAGTCAATATGAACGATTCTAGCTCCAGTGACCGTACGATGTCCATCCAACGGCCGTAGTGCTTCTTCAACCTCTGGTCTTCTTGCTCCAGCCGCCCAAAGCAGCGCCGGTCGTGCCGCATGCTCCTGCCTGTCGTGGCCGGCTGTGCTGCCGCGGAGGCCTCACCGCCCCCTACTATTCCCACCACTGGCCAGGCCCTGCGGCGACGGCAGCCTCACACCGCAGCCGAACCAGTGAACCCTCGTACTCCTCTCTGCGCGGGCTTCCACTGCCGCGTCTTCCCCGGCTCCCCGTCGTCCCCTTCCTAGGCCACGCCGTCGTCCACCGCCCTGGTGCTCTCGGCGTGGCGTGGTCAACGTGGTCAAGGAACGACTTCCATTGGACGTGGACTATACGTGGAGAGGCTAACAGCTGGGTCTATGGCCGCAGCAAGGAAGTGCCTCCTTATTACACGGAAAATAATGATTCCTCCACCTGACAGCAGGGACCCACCGGACGGGCCACCGTATTTCGTGAAAAAAACGTTTCCCCCTAACTGCTGGGACCCACCAGCTACACCTTCACACGCAAGGAAGTGTGTCCGGGCAAAAAAAATGATTCACCCCCCTAACTGCTGGGACCCACCTGCTACATCTTCGCACGCAAGGAAGTGCCTGACAGTCGGGACCCACCTGGTCGAAGTGTACGTAGCGTTGTCATTCTGGTCGCGAACGTGTACGTACATATATACTGGTCAATGTAGAGGTGTGCACGTGTCATAGTAGAGGCGCGTACGTGTCGTAGTAGAGGCGCGCACGTAGCATGTACACGTACGTACAGCGGCCAGTGTGCAAGAAAGAAAATACGGTCACGTATGTGTACATACGAGCAGGGTCTCGAATGCCTACTCCCGCATATGTACGGCCAGGGCTCGTGTACATGGCTAGGTCGGAACGGAGAAACAGCGTTGTCATCGTGTTCATGGGGAGGCAACGGAATGCGTCGTGTTCATGGGAAGGTAACAGAATGCGTCGTGTTCATCGGGAGGCAACGGAACACGTGGGAGCCAACCGGCTGGGTCGGAACGGAATGTGTCGTTATGTTCATCAGGAGGGCTTGGACGGAACAGGCGATGGAAACGAGGCCTGGCATACCGCAGAACAGAGGAAACGGCCTTGTGTTCGACCCGCCACGTTCGAAACGGGATCCTGTTCATCGGGAGGGGTCTGGCGTACCACAAAACGGAGGAAACGGACCTTCTACGGTCGAAACGGGGGTCCTGTTGATCGGGAGGGTGTGGCGTACCGCAAGACAGACGAAACGGACTTGTGTTGGAGCGCTACGGTCGAAATGGGGGTCCTGTTCATCGGGAGGGGTGTGGCGTATCACAAAACGGGACTCCACGGGATACTGTTCATCTCCACCGTCGACCTCCTCCAGCCTCCACGGGCTACCGTTGACCTCCTCCAGCCTCCACGGGCTCCTGTTCATCCATCCTCCACCGCGCGCTACTCCAGCGGCTACTGTTCAACCACCCCTCCACGGGCACCCCTCCACCATCTACTGTTCATCCAGCCCTCCACGGGGTCGTCCTGTTCATCTAGCCCTCCACACCACGGGGTCCTGTTCATCCAGAGGCAATGCCACCGCTTACTGTTCATCCACCCCCCCCCCCCCGCAATGCTCATTGTTCATCCAGAGAGGCTGCATCGATCGGCTTCAGTTAGTAGCAGTAGCGAAGGAATCACTCGATCGGGTTCAGTTAACAGCCATCGATCGATCGCTCGGGTTCAGTAACGCGTAGCCTGCAGTGCAATCGCTCGGGTTCAGTTAGAGCCCAACGCCCTTGCTCGGGTTTAGTTAGAGCCAACGCCTCGCACACACGCGCATACGTGTACGAGAGAAAAACGCCTCGCTCGGCCCCGACCGCCCACCGTAACCGGGAACTCCCCGAAATTTTCCTCGCCCTCGCTTCTACCACGGTTTTTTCCGTCATGGACGGCCCAAAGAATGTCATGCAGCTGCGTCTCCGGCCCGCCCAAGATGAAAAGCCCATTTTCTGTCATGATTTTTTGTCATAGAAGTAGGAGCCCACCACATCTATGATGATACCGGGTTTTGTCACAATTATCGTCATAGAAGTGTCATAAGTATGACAGATTTTTTTTTCATTTGACCCATCTCGGATGTGTCTTTTTTTTGTAGTGCTCCTTACCGGCAAGTCACTTTACTCGTTCCGTAATGCATGATCCCGTGACCAACTACTTAGTCACATTGAGCTCATTATGATGATGCATTACCGAGTGGGCCCAGAGATACCTCTCCGTCATACGGAGTGACAAATCCCAGTCTCGATTCGTGCCAACCCAATAGACACTTTCGGAGATACCGGTAGTGCACCTTTATAGCCACCCATTTACATTGTGACGTTTGGTACACCCAAAGCATTCCTACGGCATCCACAAGTTGCACGATCTTATGGTCTAAGGAGATGATACTTGACATTAGAAAAGCTTTAGCAAACGAACTACACGATCTTGTGCTATGCTTAGGATTGGGTCTTGTCCATCACATTATTCTCCTAATGATGTGATCCCGTTATCAATGACATCCAATGTCCATTGTGAGGAAACCATGACCATCTGTTGATCAACGAGCTAGTCAACTAGAGGCTCACTAGGGACATGTTGTGGTCTATGTATTCACACATGTATTATGGTTTCCGGTCAATACAATTACAGCATGAATGATAGACAATTATCATGAACAAGGAAATATAATAATAACCATTTTATTATTGCCCCTAGGGCATATTTCCAACAGCGCGAGCTATACATCCATGACACAACCATCGCTCTTAAAGTGAATAATTGCCCTACATCGAAAAAAAATCGCCAACCAAGGCAAAGATAAACTGCTCTTTAACAAAAATAATATGTGCTAAAAAGATAAATTTAAATAGATATCACCTAATTTATTAAGGCGACATCTCTGTATGCAGGCCCTTTCTTTAGGTTCCCTTGGCCATTAAAATATTCGGCCCTGCTGCAAAACCTCGGTAATTCCTTGCAATAGCACTTGACCCTCATATATAACAAGGCAGGCCCGTGCGGCTTGTAGCGGTACTGGTGGCTTAGAATGCAAGGTAAAACGAGGCCGAAGCGAAGCGAGGCCAGCTTAGGGTGGATCGCAGGCGACTCAGGAGGCGGATGGCGGCTCGAGGCCGGTGACTCAGGCAATGGTGGCCCGCCGCAAAGTGCTGGAACGGCAGCTGCTGCTGCGTAGTGGAAGAAATAGTCGGCAGCTCAGCGTCAGCGGTTCAACGATTTAACACGGAGAGGCTCCAAGGCAAGAGATCGACCTGGCGACGGCTCAGTAATGGAACGAGCCATCTCGAGGCCGCGAGAAGTAGTAGCGGCCAGATGGCGCGGGGCGGAGCCGCCGCCGCGGGCCGAACAGAGCGCAGAGACCGCAGAGACTCGGGGAGGCCGCGGGCGGCTCGCGGCTTGGAGTCACAGCAGAGGCGGAGGTGATTCAACGCCATGGCCAGGGGCACGCACCCGGTGAGGGGAATTGAAAAAGCTAGGGTGGCTTACCTGCGGCGACTCGAGGTCAACTTGGAGCAGAGGAGGTGACAATAGGTTAAGGCAGTGGCTCAAAGCCGCGGAGCGGGAATGCCGGGCCACGCCAGATGCAGGTGGAGAGGAAGCTCACCGCTGTGGGACAGAACAACAGTAATGACTCGACGGGTTGGCTGCCGATTTTACAGCAACGCCATCGCTTGGTTCACGTGTTTCTTCAACATCAAGGAGCAAACAGGGCTGCATGCACATACACGCATACGCGGGGTAACAATAGAGGCAAACGGGGATGGAGTTCGGTGCAGCAGGCAGCGAGGCGCCAGGCTTCACAGGCGCGTGGAAGCGGTAGCGTGCTACCCGTCCGTCACGGGACGCGGAGCAGAGAGAGCAGCTCGCGGCCACTGGAGTATACTGTGGCCGAAGCGGCGTCAGGCTATGGCAACTTTGGAGGCGGCGGCTCAGAGGGCCTCGGTGAGTCCGTGACGGAGGGGCGGACGACCGCTCAAGGTGAGGCTGTGGATGGCGAGGAAGAGACGGCTCGTAGCAGAGGCGCGGTGGTAGGCAGCTCAGAATGCAAGGCTCGGTGGCTCACAGTGTGGTCAAGTGGAAAGACGAGCTAGCAACGGCCTTCGGACGGCGGCGGCGGCTGTCGGAGCGAAGCGGAGGCGGAGTGGAGCAGGTACGGCCAACGCGAGGTTGGAAATGACTCGGAGTCAGCAACGCATGCACCCATGACCAAATCCTCCTCCAATTTGTTGTTGGTTTGACTTTTCTTCTTATGCTGATGGATCAATGGATGGATCACTTTATACAAATAGTAGCAACAGAGTAGTATTGCCTTCTTGGACCATGATTTGTTTGATCATCTATGAAGCATTGACGTACACGCCATATATACCATTGCAAATTTGAATCCTCCTTGGTAAGTACTGTAAAGAACATCTGATCACATAATGCGCAAGAACTGCAGTCACAGGCACCACGGCAGTCGCGGACGCGACAACAACGACCGGCGGCTCGGCGCAAAACTGAACAAGGGGTGGCCTAACTCGGCAGCGGAGGTAGTGACACCGGCCAGATCGAGGCTGGGCCGCGGCTGGGACGGCTCAAGGTCGTCTGGGCAAAGCGAGTCGCAGCGGAGACGAGCGACTCGACATGCGGTCTGCACCGAGGCGGCTTGACGCGAGGCACAGTGGCAGGAGCAGCCAAGCGACGCGTGGCAGCAGTAGCGGGTCGACTCGGAGCGATACGGGATCGAATCTAAGTCAGAAGTAGGGGCGGTTTAACACCTGGCGGCGGCTCAGTGGAAATGGTAGGGCCGACGGAGTTGAGTGACCTTGCTGTGGAGGCGGGCCGGTGCCCAGCACGGTGGCTCATCGCAGGATTACAGCTAAGGCGGAGGTGACACGTAAGACCCAGACGGCGGATCACGGCAAGGACGGCTTTGACGCGGTCGGCGGGTGAGGCCGCAGACACAGCTGATGTGGTGAATTCGGATCGAGGCCGTTCTGGGTCTTGAACTCCCTTTAACCCAATTTGCCTTTGCTTTAGACTAGATTGATCTTGCAGCGGTCAATCCAATCTGCCTTTCTGATTCAAAGCAGCTGATGACTTCTAGCTTCCTTCGGTAGACACATGCAGGTAGAATCTATGGCGACTTAACAGCCAACCCAGATTTGATAAGAAATTGTAGAGATCATCCATGGCGACTTGACAATAATGTTTTCTTGATCTCAACTAATGAGGTTTAGATTTGATACAAATCCTTCCATGCCGGCTCTTCTTCATCCTGAATTTACAAACTTCTCAATCCCAGTGAAAGATCCCTTCAAGAACTCAACACCACCATGTGCAGCCCCGTGGTGGGCGCCAACTGTCGTGGAATTGTCACGGTAGATGTCCTAGTGTGAGGACTTGTCATGAGGCCAACACAACTAGGTAGTAGCTTGAATGGGGTTGGTCGGAATCGAGAGACGCAAGGAGATCGTCTAAGTGAGTTCACACACGAGACAAGGGTTTAGACAGCTTCGGGGCCCTGGAAACATCATCCTGTAACAACCCTACATGATGTTTGTGGCTAGGTCTCATTATCATCATGAGGGAGTCACCGTATCTCCGGCTCTCCTGGTTGTGTCTAGCCTTAAGATTATTTTCGCTTCTTACTCGTCCCTCTTGGGGTGCCCCGCCCCTCCTTATATAAGTTGAAGGGGCGGGTTACATGTAGAGTCCAACTCGGATCAGGACTTAAACTATTCTGAATTCTCATCATGGGCTTCTCTCCATTGGCTTCTTAATGTCTTGGGCTTCTTAAACCCAGGCGACTCTGTCTGTCGGGTTATGACTATCTATCGGCTTACCATCTAGCTTACAATCTGACTTATAATCTGGCTTATAATCTGTCTACCGGCTTACTATCTGGCTTATAACTGTCCGCCGGCTTACTACCTGGCTTATAATCTGTCTGTCGGCTTATCATCTAGCTTATAACTATCCACTGGCTTACCACTGTCTACTGGCTTACCACTGTATACTGGCTTACCATTTTCTGCCGGCTTACCAATGGGTCACCAAGGTCGACTGGGTCATCAGTGAGTCATCGGTCCTCGGGCGGTTTACCAATGAAATACCAAGTCCCAGCCGGGTCATAACTCCGATCGGGTCATACCGCGGGGTATATCCCCGACACATGGCAATATATCTCGGAATGGCCATGGAAAAGCCATAATAGGTAGGTATGGTGGCTGTTTTGAGGAAGGTATAATAAGGCTTGTGTGTGATAGAGCATATCATATCACGGGGTCTGGATGCACCTGCGAAGTTTGCACCACGTCTCAATGTGAGAAAGGGCAATGCACGGTACCGTAGAGGCTAGCAAATTGCGAAAAGGTAAGAGTGCGTATAATCCATGGACTCACATTAGTCATAAAGAACTCATATAGTTATTGCAAAAGTTTATTAGCCCTCGAAGCAAAGTATTACTACGCATGCCCCTAGGGGGATAGATTGGTAGGAAAAGACCATTGCTCGTCCCCGACCGCCACTCATAAGGAAGACAATCAATAATAAATCATGCTCCAACTTTGTAGCATAATGAGAGACTATACGTGGATGCTTCGGAAATCACAAACCTTAACACCAATATTCTTACTAACCACAACCGTTTACTAGTACCTCCCACATATTCCATCTCTATATCACAAAACTATTGCAAGGAATCAAACATATCATATTCAGTGATCCATAAGTTTTATGTAGGATTTTATGACTAACCATGCAATTGACCAATTCCTGTTGACTCTCTAAATGAATATAAGTGAAGCATGAGAGTTTAATTATTTCTACAAAAGACCATGCTCTAATAAATATAAGTGAAGTAAAAGAGCATTCTTCAAACAACGGTTTTCTATGTGAAGAGAAACAGGCAATCCAAACTTCAAATGATATAAGTGAAGCACATGAAGCATTCTATAAAGCCATACTCAAAAGATATAAGTGAAGTGCAATGAGCATTCTATAAATCAACCATGGACTATCTCATACCAGCATGGTGCATAAAAGAAAAGTGTAAACTAAAAGCAAAAGACGCTCCAAGATTTGCACATATCACATGAACGAAATGAAACCGAGAACATACCGATACTTGTTGAAGAAAGATGGGATGCCTTCGAGGGCATCCCCAAGCTTAGATGCTTGAGTCTCCTTGAATATTTACTTGGGGTGCCTTGGGCATCCCCAAGCTTGAGCTCTTGCCTCTCCTCCTTCTCCTCATACCGAGACCTCCTCGATCCTTCATCACTTCATCCACACAAAACTCAACAGAAAGTTCGGTAAGATCCGTTAGTATAATAAAGCAAATCACTACTCTAAGTACCGTTGCAAACCAATTCATATTTTGTTTTTTCATTGTAGCTACTGTGATATAACTTTTCCATGGCTTATACCACCGATAAAAATCGATAGTTTCATCAAAACAAGCAAAAAATGCATCAAAAACAGAATCTGTCTTAAACAGGACAGTCTGTAGTGATCTGAACATTCACCATACTTCTGGTACTCCAAAAATTCTAAAAAAATTAAAAATTTGTATAGAAAGACAGTGCAAAAAGTTTAAGAACCAATTAACGTTCCAGTAAAAAAATGTAAAATCGTGCACTACAACCCAAATTTCTGTTTTGCACCGCACAAACCAACAAGCAATCTAAACATCCTAAAGGCAAACCTTGGCACATTATTTTTATAATATAATGGAATTGTACAAGGGGATAATTTTTTTGTTGAGAAGTTTCTGTAATTAAGATTCACAAAGTTTCCGTGAGCATGAACAAAGTTCAAGGAGCTCCCCCACTTCAATAATGCTTATCTCTTTCAATTTCACCTTCCTTTTTGAAAAGTTTTGTGTTCCCATCTATATTTTTTAGTTTTTAAACTTTATAAAATCACTCAACAGAAATAAACAACTCTCTAAACCTTTCAGGTTGTCTCCGTGGCAGCACTTTCTTTAAAGCCATTAAGCTAGGCATAAAGTGCTCAAGTAATGGATCCACCCGGATCCCAAGGTATATCAAAGCCAATTTTAATTAGCAATGATTTGGAATTTATTAGTGAACACAAAGCAACATATATCAAGCAATGACGAAGTCTAACTCTCTTCCTATGCATTGACATGTCATACAAGAACAATTCATGCACATCAAGTAAAGGCCAATACATAGTATAAGAAGTTTCTTGCAATTTTATCGTGTTGGAAACATAGAGAGGTGGAGATATAGTTACTCTCTCATAATAATTGCAAGTAGGAGCAGCAAGCACATGCATATTATATTCATCAAAATCATCATGTGCAACGATAAAAGGCAACCCATCAATATAATCCTTAACAAGAGCAAACTTCTCCGATATAGTGTAGTTGGGAGAACTCAAAAAGATAATAGGACTATCATTTGTGGGTGCAATAGCAACAATTTCATGTTTAACATAAGGAACAATAGCAAGTTCATCTCCATAAGCATCATTCATATTGGCGTCTTGGCCACAAGCATAGCAAGCATCAAGTTCATCAAAAAGGATATTTCAAAAGAATCAACGGGATCATAGCAATTATCATAGCATTCATCCTTTGGTAAGAATGAAGGAACATAAAACAATGTATGAGTTGGAGGGTTACTCTCTTTAGAAGGCGGGCACGGGTGATCAATCCAGTCTTCCTTCGCTTGTTCTTCGCTCTCCTCATCATCTTTTTCATCCAATGAGCTCATAGTTTCATCAATTCCTTCTTCCATAGACTCCTGCAAGATATTAGTCTCTTCTTGCACAGCGGAGACTTTCTCAATAAATGCATCAATATCAGAATTGTAGTTATAATTCTCATAGCAATATTTAAGGATAGCAAAATTTTCAGGTCTACAAACTGAATCATCAAAATCTTCAAACTTTTCAAACAGAGATTCAATTTCATAAGCACCCTTAAAAGCAACAAATTCTTCTATTCGTTCCACATCATAGTAATCATATATACCTCTAGCATAAGAAGCCAAGGTTTCATTATCATTAAATTCACATGAAAAGGGAAGATGTGGAGCATTCATCCTAGAGCAGCAAGTATAATCATATCTCTGGCATAAATCCCAAGCATACCATTGCAACATTTCAATTTGATCCCATAAAAGTGTTCCTTTTTGAGTCAACGATAATCCCTAAAATATTCACGTTGATCCAACGTTACTCCCATTATCAAGTTGAATGGGGTTTTCTCAGGATTATCAAAGTAGTGCATAATATTTTTCACATAATGAGCATCGAGGGTTTTAGAGGTTCCCCATCTCCATGAGTAGCAAGTGCAACTAATGTTTTTGGTGTTTCATGTTCCATATCCATAACTAAAGATAGAGAGCAACTTAGAACAGGAAATAAAAACTACTTAGTGATAAAGCAAACAAGCACACACGAGAATATTCACCCTACGCTATTGCTCCCCGACAACGGCGCCAGAAAAAGGTCTTGATAACACACAAGTATAGGGGATCAATTTAGCCTCTCTCGATAAGTAATAGTGTCGAACCCAATGAGGAGCTAAAGGTAGAACATATATTCCCTCAAGTTCTATCGACCACAGATACAACTCTACGCACGCTTGACGTTTGCTTTACCGGAAACAAGTATGAAACTATTTGGCAAGAATAAATCTACGAGTACTTTGCGGGCATAAAACTACGAATAAATTGCAAGGTAATAAAAGTGGATAGCTTTTGTCAACAAGAAAGTTATTTATCCCTAGGCAATCGATAACAAGTACCGGTAATCATTCTTGCAATTTTATATGAGGGAGAGGCATGAGCTAACATACTTTCTCTACTTGGATCATATGCACTTATGATTTGAACTCTAGCAAGCATCCGCTACTACTAAAGATCATTAAGGTCGTGAAACCCAACCATAGCATTAAGTATCAAGTCATCTTTACTCCCATACGACATAACCCACCTACTCGGGTTTAAGTTTTTGTCACTCTCGCAACCCACCATAAGCAAACCATGAACATATTGCAACACCCTACAGCAGGGGCCCCTCACGTTTGCGCGAGACGGAGGGCACCGTAGGACAGCACCATAAATAAAATATACAATCATACCAACCAAGATCATGGAGAAGAGCTGTGGCGGGGGCGCTCAGACGGAGGAAGGGGTGGGGGAGGAAAGAACGACCGCGGCAACCTTTAAGGGAGACGGTGCCGACGCGATCCAGGACGGACAAGGGGGTTGGGTTTTTTAAAGATCCAGCAAATTGCTGGTTTCCATTAGATTCAGCAGAAAGCAGCGGAAGAAACAACATGGGGAGGATCCGAAGATCAAAGAAAAACAAAAAATAGCAACCCTATTAGCTGCAGAACAACACTACTCTTACAAGGCGGAACACCATCCACCCAAAGCAAGACAACACAGCTCCAAGTCCGACGAACAACTACGGAGAACAAAGCAAGGTTGGCGCTACAAAATATTACCGAACGAACCGCCTGCCATCCGTCATCGTATGCCACCGATGCCCCGCACCGCAGCTTCGACTTCATAGCAATAAGCAACCGAGGTATCTTACGGACACGTCAGAGAAGAGCCGACTACCACGACCAATGCCACGCCTCCGACAATGTCCACCACCGTCATCGTTGCCACAGAAGCCAAACCACCCTCATTGCCGGACAGACACGACCAAGCAGCACAAGCGACATCCCCATCTACCACTGGTCCCTCCGTCCGGTAAGTAGCTCCTGGAGTGATGTCCCAAGAGGTGCGACATGTGTCGCCATCATCGTCCGATCCTAGGGGATCATGGGTTTCCCCCGAGCATCCTTATGTAGTGAAGCGAGCAGGAACGCCTTAGCGACGCCTTCAAGAAGGAAGTGGCGCCCGTGGGTGTCACCGTCACTTGCCCCGTCCCAAAAACTGGCGGCAAGGTCTTCACCTGACGCTGCACCTCCAACCACCAACCCGAGCCAGACCACTACCACTACAGTAGCCATATTCAACCATGACTGGTCAGATCCGGTAGCCCGTGCATCAGCTGCAGCCACCCTCGCACGCACCATCGGCCGTGTACCGCCGTCCACACGGCTAGCACGACGCCCAACACCGCCTCGCCCCGGAGCCTCCGCTCCGACGACTTCCTACTTGCAGATCCGCGGACACCTGACCACTCTCGCCTCCACCATCAGATCCACTCCCGCGGCTTCGCTCGCTGGGACCAGGAGCCCGCCCGAGACTCAGCATGGTGCCTCCAGTGAGTGCCCTGGCTGGCACCATCGGTGCTGGGTCCGCTGGGACCGCGCCCCCATGGCCGAGGAGAGCAGAGGAGCCGTCTCGACCAGGGGAGGATGCGGCCTGATGGCCCAGATCCAGTCCCCCCAAACATCGATGGAATCACCGAGCGCCGGCCAGGGGCGGCCTTGCCGCCAAGAGGGACACCGCCCCTCGAGCAGCACGCGTCGGCCACCCGCCGCCGGCCTGACGCACGCCACCAGTCCCCTAAAAGCCGCGAGATGTGGGACCAAGGGTCACCTACCGAGGAAACCGCCCCGCCGCCGCCTTCCCTGGGGCACGCGTGGGCTTCGCCGGCATCCCCTCCGATGGCGGCGTAGCGAGGGAGGAGAGGCGAGGGAGCCCAGCGGCGCGGCTAGGGTTTCCCCCGTGTCGCCAAAGGATGCGACGTGGGGGGGGGGGGGAAGAAAGTGCAGGGGGTTGGTTGTGGAGTGGGAGACGACCTTGGAGAGAGGAGCGGTCATGGTGGCGCTGAATGAGGGATGACGGGGAGAGCGGGGAAGGAGCAAATGGTGGCGGCGGCGATGATTTAGGGCTACACGAATCTTGTCAGCACTTTGATGGTGGGACGGGAGGGTGGGTGTGCATCTCGAGGGTGGAGCTCCAGTTGCAGACGGCGTGGAGGTTTTCGGGGAGAGGGTCATACTTTAAGGGGACGAACGACGTTCTTGTGAAGCTTGTCAGCGGGGAAGGGGAAGGAGAAGGAGAAGTAGGTGGCAGCGCCATCACGGATGGGGACTGGTGAAGGAGACGGCGAGGAGGAAAATAGGCGTTGGTCGCAGCCGGCGCCGGCATTGGAGTGGCAGATCGGTTCCATGGTTGGATCGGGTGGGGCGCTGGAGATAGATACTAAGGGGTTTTGACAGGGGCTGGCGAAGGAGACGGCGAGGAGGAGGAGAGGCGTTGGCGACGGACGGCGCCGTCATTGGAGTGGCAGATCGGTTTCATGGTTGGATCGGGTGGGGTGCTGGAGATAGATACTATTTTTTGTGTAGTTGTAGGGAAAGAAAAAGAGTAGAGAGTAGAGATTAGAGAAGAGAGCAGCCAACCTTTTTCCTCAAGCTCGTAACCCTAGCCGGGAGGGCATCCGCACCCCCCCGCAGACGGGCGAAGAAAGTGCAGGGGGTTGGTTGTGGAGTGGGAGACGACCTTGGAGAGAGGAGCGGTCATGGTGGCGCTGAATGAGGGATGACGGGGAGAGCGGGGAAGGAGCAAATGGTGGCGGCGGCGATGATTTAGGGCTACACGAATCTTGTCAGCACTTTGATGGTGGGACGGGAGGGTGGGTGTGCATCTCGAGGGTGGAGCTCCAGTTGCAGACGGCGTGGAGGTTTTCGGGGAGAGGGTCATACTTTAAGGGGACGAACGACGTTCTTGTGAAGCTTGTCAGCGGGGAAGGGGAAGGAGAAGGAGAAGTAGGTGGCAGCGCCATCACGGATGGGGACTGGTGAAGGAGACGGCGAGGAGGAAAATAGGCGTTGGTCGCAGCCGGCGCCGGCATTGGAGTGGCAGATCGGTTCCATGGTTGGATCGGGTGGGGCGCTGGAGATAGATACTAAGGGGTTTTGACAGGGGCTGGCGAAGGAGACGGCGAGGAGGAGGAGAGGCGTTGGCGACGGACGGCGCCGTCATTGGAGTGGCAGATCGGTTTCATGGTTGGATCGGGTGGGGTGCTGGAGATAGATACTATTTTTTGTGTAGTTGTAGGGAAAGAAAAAGAGTAGAGAGTAGAGATTAGAGAAGAGAGCAGCCAACCTTTTTCCTCAAGCTCGTAACCCTAGCCGGGAGGGCATCCGCACCCCCCCGCAGACGGGCGACATCCTTCTCGTCCAGATCCGCGGCTGTTCCTTTCCGGCTAAGCCACGCCACCCTTGCTTGCTCGCTCGACGCGCGGAATCAGCTAGGATACATTGCGCGATGTGAGTGTTTCTATTTCCTATGTGCTTAATTGCCCCGGACCAGTTGTATGTATTGTTTATCTGTCCATCGCAGTCTACCATCCTCTAATCACAGCAACACTTAAGTTGATATACCAATTTGGATTTGAATTTCTAAGTTACGGAGTAATACCTTTTGAATAACTCTTTGATTTTCGATGTATGTAACACTGTGATTTTGGCAAGCATATTATATCAGATACTGTAACTCTTTGATTTTCGATGTATACAACACTGTGATTTTGGCAAGCATATCATCTCAGATATGCTGTGTTTCAGGACTGCAAAAACCAGTAGGAAGGAGCGAGGCAGCAACAGCGGGCAGCGGCATGGGGCAACCGAAGCTGCGATGAACATGTGGAAAGGTGAGTCATTGATCAATTTATGGGCTTTCTAGCTGCTGATTTTTTCATTGATTTCTTGTACATGTTAGTTGCATGCTTGAATTAATTGCTAGAGTACTGAAGATCTGGTTGTTTATCATGCATGTTCTTTCATTAGTTCGGAAAGCTGCTTTAAAGGAGGCTCATGCTGCGGAACAGTCCTTCAGGGAAAAAGAACCTGACCGACATGTTACTCCATTCGAACCGACAAAATTTGGTGGCTGCGTCCAGGAAATTTCGGATTCGCATTTCAGGCACAGTGTTGTCTCAATTTCTCTGCTTGCGGGTGATTATTCTGCTTTGTATAAGCTCTTGGATTCTCTCCAAATTCATATTCGTTCGTCTTACTGATTTTAATCATGATCTTTGTGCAGGAGACACGATAGTATTCTCATGCTCGGGAACAGCCGTACGACACTGGAACAATATAATACAAGAACCCCATACAGTATTTGTGACTACCTCACGTTTGGTGGTGGAATTTGAGAATAAGAGAACCAGGGATGATAATTTTGTGGTTAGTGCAACTCACTGTTTTCCTCTGCTGTGATCGTGATTGATCATTCTGTGATGTTGTACTGAGGGTTTCCTCGCTACAGGTTCAAGTCTGTCGTCCTGATGGTACAACTATCCCTGGGTTCTTGGGATTGTGGGATGAAAAAATGGAAATTGCTATTGTCACGGCCTTCAACAGCCGACTCGTCTACCCTGTGGATACATGTGGCCCTCTGGATCTGCACCGAGACGCAGACAAGCTTAATCTATTTGCAGCTGGCCGTCACTTCGATGGCACTTTGATGAGCATAAGATGCAATGATCCTCGTTTCAAAGATGGCCTTTGGTTTTGCGAATGTAGTATCACAGAGGTATACTCTTGATATTTGTCTGAAATTCTTGCATGTTATGTGTGAATGTTTCCTTTGCAATCCCTGTCTCTTTTGCTAGGCTGGACTTGGAGGGCCAGTTATACTATTTAATGGTGGTGAAGGATGCTTTGCTGGGGTGATAACTAAATTGTGTCAAGGCGGTTTCTTGTTCGTACCAACTCAGTTACTTCATGAACGGTTGCAGCAATTTGAGATGCCCAGGTATATCTTCTGGGCAAGTCAAGTACTCACTCGTCCTGAATTACTTGTCTTGGATTTTTCTAGATACGGATGTAACTATGTATCTAGACACGTTTTAGTGTTAGGTACATCTGTATCTAGACAACTCTACGACAACAATAAAGCCTTTAGTCCCAAACAAGTTGGGGTAGGCTCGTATCTAGACAAATCTAAGACAACTAATTTGGGAAATATTATCCACTAGTGCAATGGCCGTGCGTTAGGTTAGGTCATTGTCTTAGGAGATCGTCGATAGATGTTGGTATTCGGCAGCCCTCTCACGGTTCACGATTAAAAAGAGAATGAGAATACAATTTGAGATCACGCGGCAGGCGCAAGAGAATCTTAAGGGATCATAGTAGGTCAATTCCAAGAATTTAAGTGAGCTAGCAACAAAGCCTTCTCCAAGAATTTTGAGATAGTGTCATCTCTGCATTTTCCATTTGTGCCTTTTACAAGAGTTTCGATCTCACATGAAGCAAAAGTACATTTTGTTCATTTTACTTCTTATGGGAGGTTGCTAGCCCACATGTGGATAGGAGTGCATTTGTTTATTTATGAAGGTTGTTTGTCCCACATGTGAACTGACCACCAACTCCAACCTTTATAGGTAGGAAAGATATCTTCACCAGTTGCCTTACTTATCCCCGATTTGCTTATCTATAGAAGTTCCAAATACCCCTCCTGTTCCACTTGAATTTAGTGTTCTTGCTTCAATGTCGGAGCTTGTGTGTTTCTCTGAATGAAGAAGAACCTGAGCATGTCTATCAGTTGGGGAATCAAGAACAATGCCACTCATTTTCTTGACATCTCAATCCTCGTCTTTTGCTAATTATTTATAAGCTGATATTCAAGTCTTTTTGTATACGTGTTTTCTTTCGTACAGTTTGGTGTATATCTACTTCATTTGATTGTAGTAAACATGTTTTATTGCAGTAACACTACCCAGTTCCGTGAATATTCTTTGCCTCAGGGTGCATCCTGCGTTGTCCCTTCAGGTTTGAATTATCTTGCAAGTCATCATTCTTTGTGAATGCTGTCTTAGTATAACCTTACACTTATCAATCACATTATTGCATCAGGATTTAAGGTCAGGTCTAAGATGCTAGAGTCTTTGGGCTACCCCCTACCACCACCACTGGTGTTTGAGTGTAAGTCGTATTCGTATATTGCTGACTTCTCCCTTGTGCACTTCTGTATTTCTAATTTCTGTACTTGTTTCCTAATTAACCAGTCAATGGGCGATTAATTGGTACGTTTGAAGAAAGGTTTGGTGAACTTCATGTCTGGAAAGGATACCGTTTAGACATCTACGCCAACTATGAGAAGCCTCTCTGGAAGCAGCTTGGAAAAAAAGTTGTTGAGCGTGTTTCTAAAAGTGTTGTCTCAGTTGCTTCATTCAATGGTAACAACGTGAGGTGTTTTGCTTGCACAGGCTTGCTTATAACTATTGAGCACCGCATGTTTGTCCTTACTGCGGCCAGTTTGGTTAGAACTGGTGATGCTAAAAACAACATTGATCTGAACTTGATGGTTAGTTGTTGATCCTAATCAGTTTTCTTCGCCTTTTAAGTTTGGTGATGGTTAATTAGTTGAGCTTTATGAACTCTATTTGTTGCAGATTAAGGTGTTTCTACCGCCAGAACAATCGGTGGTGGGGAAATTGGAATTTTACCATCAAGATTACAACATTGCCGTTCTCAGTCTCGAGGATAATCTCACTGATGTTTGTCCACAAGATATCTTCGTAGCCACAAGGTTATCTAAATCTGAGGTGGTTGCTATTGGGCGTACAACTAAAGATAATGGTGGGTTATTGATGGCCTCAAAGGGTAACAGGAAGTCTATAATAAGTTCAAGAAACAAGGATCCGGGTTCAGAACTTGATTGCAAAGATCTCAAGTTCTCAACTTGTCAAATCAAGAAGGTACAGTTTTTTTTTCTTGGCATTTTTTACGTGGTACCTGTGTAGATAGTTAATATACTTGAGTTGTATCTTCAGTTTATTTGATAATACTGAGCTGCTAGATTTACTACGGCTGCTTCTCCATGTAACTGTATGTGCATTATTTTTGTATTAGGTTGGGATTGGAGGGCCCCTTATTTGTCTTGATGATGGGAGTTTTGTTGGCATGAACTTCTATGATGAAAGTGGAACGACTCCTTATCTGCCAAGGAGCAATATTGTAAAAGTTTTAAAGAGAGGGAATAATCTTCTGTCACAAGGGTATAATTTTTTTTCTTTCTCTTGATGCTGATTAGTAGACATGTGTATCCAACAAACTTTCATTGACAAATATATGTTGGACAACAGAAAATTGCTCCCTCCCATTAGCCTTGACACGAAGAGAGGTGGTAATGCTGCAGAGAGGATCCGGTAAAGCTATCTATTTCTTAATGTCACTTGTTTGTGGTAGCATATACTGTTTATTCGGCAGTGAACATATATTGAAAAGATAATATTGGATGGCAGGTGGACTGTACCCAAGCCATATTGGTTTATTGCTGGTCAAGTTGATGTTCTAGGCCATCTTGTTGGTAAAGTTCCCATGTAGACGTCAAGCTGCTGTTGGAGTGCTCCATATGAATATATTCCATTTTATCCCTCGCAGACATTATATAATTTAAGAGGCTGGTGCTAGTTATGTTTTGTCAAAAATGTTTATTTATGGTATTTGTTTAGTATGTCTTATCACTGTCAAGTATCTAATCATGCAAGGAAGTGTTGGATCTGTATTTTCTATGATATATGAGTTTGTTTTATGCTACCTCAGATCTGGAAAATCGTAATTCTTTGCAAAAAAAAAAGTTTATCACCGCTGTTATAAGAGCATCTCCAACATCCACTACTAGTTGATACATCATTTGAGTGCCATGGGGGTTAGTAGGAGAGATGGGGGATAAGTTTTGCCATCTTCTCCTCAGCTGTTCTGTGCAATCAGGTTCATATTTGGTGTTGCTGCTGATAAGCCCCGGCGTCCAACCAACAATAATACAACAGAATTGCTAATTTTCAGTCGGATGAAATCAATTTACTTTCATTTGTTTTTTTGTCCATCTGATCTCTGTGTTGAGATTCGTGCAATTCTGTTTCTTCCAGCTCTCTGGTTGTTTGGTTCTTACCGGGTCCGTAAACTTTTCAAGGAGACCCGTCAATTTTGTGCGTCGCGTCTCCTGATATGAGTACCTACTAGAAAATATGCCCGTGCGTTGCTACGGGATGTATAGGCAATGGTTGAAAAAAGAGGGTGGTACACGGATGACTTCCACCGAGTGCATTTTTTCTCTGACTTTGAAGCACATTCTTCAAGAGTTCAGTTACTAATTCAAAGGATTTTTGAAGTAAGAGCACACATTGTAGATTAGACCGTCAATATATAGTAAATATATAGTGACCACAGTAAAAATGTCTTATACTTCGCCTAGTGTCGAAGCATGTTGTGTGTGTGCTCACTGTGAAGTCCTTGTCGCATGGATGTATAACTTCTTATATTGTCGTGATATATGCAGGATTTCTCCATCGCAGTTCAATCTTTGATTAGCGTGTTGCGCCTCAATTGTTGGTTCTTTTGTTCTGGTTGCATATTTTTGTCTTTCTGCCTTTCCCATGCACACTTTTTTATCATCTGTGTTGGCTTCATGTTTGCATTTTTTTTGTGTGTATTTTTTTTGCAACCGGGTCATATCTTTAGTTCTTTTGCTTAGTGGATAGGCTTCACATCACCTTTTCAGTTTTTCCTGTTTGTCTTCATTAGTCATTCATGCATACCGCTTTTTATCTCTTTTTCTTCTTCGTTCTTTGCCATCTCCGTGACTCGAGATTGCCATCCAAATTACTTTCTTGCATGAGAGTTTTGGATACTATATGAATCTGTTGTTGATTGAAAAACTGATATAAAATCTGCATCATAAATAGAGCATATGTAGCTACTTATAAATAAATCTAATTACGCTGGATATAAGCATCGGAATATATGTGTTGTTTGCATGCTAGAGTATTGTGTTTTTCCTTGAAGCAATTTAGATAGCAGAAAAATGATATTAAAGTAAGAGCATTGCTATATACACCATGTTTTTCGTCCGACTTCACTACGAAGTTCTAGATAAGTATGTCGATGTCTAGTGACAAAGCATATCAGACCGGCATATTAACCATTGCACGAACATCAAATAATAAAAACGTCGTATATGTAATACTTCAAAAGTAATTTTACATGGTTGCTATTGTTTTTGTTTCTCCATAGCATCAATGTTTTGGTCAAAATGATGTATAAGTTGGTTGCATTGTTCCTCCATACCACCTTCAACATGACCATATTCAAGGACATCAAGCATGCCATTTTCTTCCTGATCCGGAACAACAACCTTATTGAGAACAATTAAAGACTTTGTGGTCATGATATGTAAATACCTATATTTTACTATACACTCGTATAAACCGAAATCAGCAACGCCCTGAGATAATTTATGTATGTACTTTATTGGACGTCCAGGCATACATGTTGCCGCAGTGTGTGACCCGAGCTATTTAGTCAATAAAAGTATGTCAAAAAACGCAAACAGATGCAAATCCAACTTCAAAGAAAATGTAGAACCAAAGCAGCAATCGTGTGCATGTAGATTCGGGAAGAAAGAAAATGCATGCACAGCCAAGCGGTTTGATGGGTAAAGGAGCGTGTCCCTCCTAGTCAATTCTTATTTCTTTAATCTATCTATAGTTATTTATATTATCAAATCTAGCTAATCTTCAGTCGGTGAATGCTCCCGTGTCCAGCCCGCAACACATTATCCAGCTGTGGCTTAAAAAACAAAAGACAACGAAACGTGTTGTCACATCCGGAGATCCCACAAAGCAAAATCCAAACTTACTCTCGAGAAGTCCGTCCTCTCGTGACGGTTTCGTGCCGCTTCTGGCGTGTTCTTGGCGCTTCCATAGCAGTTCAGCGTCGGCAGCTCTTGCCGCCAGGGTCTGATCCAATTCCACAAAATCTCGAACCTAAATCTAGTTCCTCTCGTTTTCCACCAAAAAGAGAAGAGATCCAGTCTAGTTTTCCACAGCTCAGAAAGAGTAGCCAGGCAGTCTTGGGGGCACCTCTGTCACCAGATCGGAGGAGGCTTATTCGAGGAGGCAGAGGTGGAGGGACACCGCGTCAGTGCAAGGTGTCCGGGGCGGCCCTACCCAAGGTAAATCAGGTGTGTGAGGAGGCAGAAAGAAGTTCTGAAGGAGGAGGGGCGCTGTGTTGGGGTCCCTGCGGCTGGCGGTTACAATGGGAAGTGAAATACTACAAGCTTTGGGTGGAGTGGAAGGAAAATTAAAAGGATTGAAGCTCTCAGAGGCAGAGAAGAAAGTGATTAAAATCGGAAAGAAGAGCGGAAATCACTTGAGAGTGGGAAAGCTCCAAGCAGTGGGGAAGCTTTTGTCGGACAGACCGGCGAAATCTGAACATTTGGGGAGGACATTAGCAGGAGTTTGGTGCCCCTTCTATGGATTGGAGTGCAAGGATCTTGGTAAGAATCGTTTCTTGTTTTGTTTTCGTGAAGAGAAGGGAAAAATGAAGGCAGTAGAAAATGGACCATGGTTTTTCAATAAAAGCTTGCTGGTGATGGAAGATTTTGCGCCCAATAAAACCATAGATGAATATCAATTTAAGACCATACCGATATGGGTAAGGGTGTATGGTATTTCGATGGGGATGATGGATAGAGAAACAGGGGTTTTAATTGGGGAACAGATCGGTGAAGTCTTGGATATGGAGGTGGATGATAATGGTTTTGCATTTGGGCAATTTATGAGGATCAAAGTAAGAATGGACATCACTATACCACTGATGAGAAGGATCACTATTGAGGGTGAGGAGGAAGATGAGCAGTACCAGAAGAAGGGATTAATGGGAGAAGGGTGTAATGAAGAAAAGAATGAGGAGGAAGAGCAGAAGAAAGTGGTTTCATTTGAATACGAACATTTACCAGACTTCTGCTACAATTGTGGGATCATTGGTCACAGTGAAAAAAATTGCACAACGAAAACAGAACATGAAGGTAGTCGACAGTATGGTCCATGGTTGCGTGCAGCAACCTATAAAGGGAGTTCCAGTGATGAGAAGAGCAGAGAATCAAGTGAGAAAGGTGATTTCTGTAAAGGTAACAACGTGGGAAGCAAGGGCAGTAGGCAGGGAAGGGTTGGTCCATCATGGAAAGAGATTCCACCAAGCGGGCGAGCTGACAACAGAAAAAAAGAGATGAGAAGGAAATTACAAGCCCCTTAAAAATAACAAATGAAGAGCAAACAAAGACAACAGGGAGTAAAAAACTGGTTTTTGAGGAAGAACAACAGAACGCTCATGTGAAGGGAGAAGAAAACGGGAAGGATAAGCACATGGAGAATAAGGAGGAGAACCTAGAGGGACCAACAAAGAAACCAGAAAGAGCGGTCTCGACCTGGGACGACACGGAACCTGAATATGTTTTCCTGAATTTAGGCTTAAAAAAGTTGAGAAGCACTTTCAAGCGCAGAGAGCGGCAAGAAGGAGTGAAAACTCAAAAACTGTTGGTGCCGCCACCAAAGAAAAGAGGGGTAGACCTCATGGAGATTGATGAGGAATATGAGTCGGCGAAAAAAGTAAGGATGGAGGAGAAGAAAACAGATGGAGTGCTAGGAGAAGAAGTCTTTAACAAAGATGATTCAGACAAGGAAGCTGGGCTGCCACGACAGCCCGGCGGGAGAAAATGAAGCTTATCGCCTGGAACTGCCTCTAACAAGCATCACATTTTTATCAAGTGCTTTATGTTGTGACTCAAGGATCAAACACATTCACGACAAATTCTAGAGGGGGAGAGAGAAATTACATTTTTATCGAGCCCTTCTTGGAAATTGACGTCAAAGGGGGAGAGAGAGATCACATCAAAGCTTATCATTTTAGAGAGAGTATCACCTTCTTAGTGGGAGAGAGATCCTTCAGGGAGAGAGAGAGAGAGATCTCCAAGGGAAGAGAATACTAGTAGAAAGTATTTCTCAAGGATCCCAGATGCTTAGTGTTCAAGAGGAGAGATGCCACATGTCTTCTTGAGGGAAAAGACATGTTCATATGTGCTTATTTGCATTAGTTTGCATTAGCTCTGTTCATTTATATCTTTCAGCTCTGATTTTCTGTTCCCTATCTTCTCCCAGTATCCCATGCTAGATTCAGGGGGAGCAAGACATCCAAGGGAAAGAAATCATTCAAATTCATTGCATATCTTTATTCTTGGGGACATGTCTAATCAAATGTGGTACTTAGTACTCACTCTCTACATGTCATCCCAGTCTTGGTATTCTTGTGGTTTCTTCTGTTTGCTCTGGCTAGTAGATGTATCTGTGTTATCTAACCTTGTTTACACAGGTTCATTCCATCCTAAGCCTACTCAAGACTACAAGGTAAGTATATGCATTACAATCATGTGTATGAGGAATTCTTGCTGATGTACATACTGTTTGCAAGAAGGACTCATGGGCATGAAGGTATTTCCTTTAATACTTTTTGCTTTGATGCATATGGCCAAGATACATGTAACACATTGCTTGCTCTATCATGGTTATGCTCTCACATACTTCTATATGTCATATTCACATGATTGCATACATGTAGGGGGAGCCTATGCTCGTTACATGTCTTTCCAAAGCTTTACTTGCTATTCTTTATATCCTTATCTAAAGCTTTGATGTATGTTGTCATCAATTACCAAAAAGGGGGAGATTGAAAGCACAAATGCTCCCTAGGTGCTTTTGGTAATTAATGTCAACATATCTTTTGTTGGACTAACACTTTTATCTAGTATATTTCAGACAAGTTCAACATTGAAGTGGAATGGACTAAAGGATGTGGGAACTCCTTCAAGATGCTAAGGACAAAGGATTGGCTCAAGCTTCAAGCTTAAGATTCTTCATTTTACATTTTAGTGATCCAAGACCACATTGAGTCTATAGGAAAAGCCAATACTATCAAGGAGGGATGAGGTCTTGCTTAATGAGCCTCTTGCTTCATGTGCTTAGTAATATGCTCCAAAACCCTCAGCTACTTTCTCACTTCCACAAATGACCTAAACCCAAAGCCAAAATCGGTTTTATGCAAACACTATTTGCTTTTATTACTATTTGCTCCAAAACCCAAAGCCACAACGAAGGGACTTTTATGCAAAAAAGCCGACGACGTATGACCAGAAACACTATTTGCATTATTATATATATATATATATATATATATATATATATATATATATATATATATGACAAATGTTTTCTACAAGCAGTGGTAGTTACCATCACTTGCGTTTTGTATGTTGTATGTAGTATCTGTCGAAACCGAGAGTATGTACGTGTCGTATGTAGTATATAACAATGATTAGATAGTATATATACAAATTTTTAGGTAGTATGTACCATTTTTCGAGTATGCTCTTTTTTACGTACAAATATGTACGTATTTCACAAATATA